>NW_027069726.1:248424-323854 GCF_002906115.3 Quercus suber | reverse complement strand
AAAAAAAAAAAAAAAAAAAAAAAGCTTGCTAGGTTGAAAACCCGAAAGGGAGGTTTAGGCAAAAATTAAGGTAAAAGAACCCCGCTAGATTGAAAATATGAAAGGGAGGTCTATGCAAAAGATAGGGGAAAAGACCATGGGCATGGCAAAAATTCCTATATGCACATCATGGGCAAAAATTACATGGCATGGAAAAAGGAAAAGAAAAAGAAAAAAGAAGAAAATAATGACAATAAGCAAAGATAATAAATGGATGATTCTCTTATTGCTCAAATTAAAAGATAATAAATTGTTTCCATAGGAGATTTGGAACATTCCAATCCTTTATTAAATTCAAAAGAAAAGACATGAGAATCATAAAGTGTAGAAGAGTAAAATTTTGGGCATATCAAGGTAGTCAATCAGTCCTCTTTCTCTTGTTGGACCTCTTGTAAGCTTTTTCATCTATAAAAACCCACTTCATGTCAGCCTCTAGCCACTTCTTGTACCCCGAAGTTGAATGAAGGAATTGAGGAAAACAGATGCCTTTGGTCACCCTCCGTTGCGGCCAAGACTCACGGATTCTACCGAAGATCCTATCAATAAATACCAAGCTATGGAAGGAACCATCATCACTAAGAGCTCCTTGGCGATCATCAAATTGCCTTGTAATGCAGCATGTAGAGTAGTAGAAGCAACAACAAAGCCCAACGAAAGAAACATGGTTATCCTTAAAGCTGCGGTTGACTATGCTTGAAACGCACCACCATTCCACTACCCATTGAATATTTGTGACATCAATGTGCTTCATGAACTCAGTGAACTCATTAGAACTCATCTCAGTGCATTTGGGCCTACGGCCACAATAGTGCTTGGGGAGATATTGACTAGAAGGAATAGTGGGAGGATGAAGCAATTGAAACCTCTCATATAGCCATATATAAAAAAGGAAAGGGAAAAGAAAGTATGAGTAAAAAAGGAGAGGTAAAAAGAAAAAGGAAAAAATGATGACGAAGACATATAAGGAGCCTTGATGGGTTGAAGAACGAAAGGCAATCCATGCAAAAATTAGAGGGATCCCGCTAGGTTGAGAACCTAGGCAAAAATTAGGGATTATACCCGAAGAAGGAGAGGGCTCCTTGTAAAGAAATTTGCTTCCTTCTAATGGACTACATGAGGGTTTTAGCCAAGATCATGCCTACATGACTTCCCGCCCTCAGGTCACTAACCACCATGCACATTCATCGATTTATGCGATTTGTCTCATGTACCAAGAAGTGTCTTGCAAGAATGCACAAACAGAAAGCATTGAGATGATAAGAACATGACCTATCGACAACAGGAATAGTCAACTAAGAAAAGTTAGCAAAAATCGAGCGGATATTCAACTTGTTAAACTGTTAGGATTAGTGCCTTAAAATCCTATTGTATAATGCTATGTATAACATTATGTTATAAGTAATAAAGTTGTTTTATTATCTAAAATAATAGTAACATAAATATTTGGACATTATCATATAGTCCTTGAGATGCATAAGTGATTTATATGATTTAGTCACAAAAGATGTAAATCACAAGTTTTTTGTAAACTCAAAATCTTAGTTCGTAATTAGTGATGAAATTGGGCATTTCATCTGCGAAGACTATAACATGTCAACTAAGATGATTTGTCTTGATCATGGAAGTGGAGACTTCTAGTTAATATGTTAATATGTTTTAAGTGTATAAGACATTAAACTGGACCGTTGTGAGATTTATTATTCTATTAGCAACTGTCAAATTAATAATAAATCTCACAACCTTTATTTACATAAACTCTTAATCTTGAGATAATCGTGAACCCGACCATGAAATGTAGGTTGCTTTAATATATCAAGAGTGAAATTTAATCTAACGGTCAAAATCTCAGTATGTTGGGCAACCACACGTAGTGTTGAAGGAATATATATTCTCATTATAGAGATATAAAATATTTCCTTGAGATAAGTTTAATGAGTTTGGTTATTCAGAGTGTTAGGCCAACCACTTTAGTAAAGAATTACTAAAATTTATATTTTATGGAATTGGATTTCATAAATATATATATATATATATGAATAATTTAAAGGATTAAATCGGGTACTCAAGGATCAAGAGGTAGTAATTTTCAAAGTGATAGTTATACATTATGACTTTGTATTACTACGAATATTTTTATGAAGGGGTTAAATGTTTAGATAATAAGTCTTGGGATATAATTTATTAATAAGGCCTAGAGTGCAATTAATAAATGCTTTATTTGTCCCTTTTGGTCCCACTCCAAGACACACAATAAAGCCCAATTGAGCTGGCCTAAAAGGCTAACTCAATTAGATAATCAGTTGTTTATTTAACAAGAGTAATTAAATAAAATAACTGCCAAGTGCAAAAAGATATATCCATATGTTTAAAAGAGAAACATTTTGATTTTAAAAAAAGTCACTCTTTTACTCTCTTGAACAAGTACGTATAGAACTAATTAAGAGAGCACACATCTTGGGCATATGTGGAATTAAGGTGAAGATTGAAAGCCTTCCCATGTTCAATCTTCGTTTAGTTTTTAATTTTACTGCATCAAGGTATGCCTTCTTGTTCTTTGTTTCTAAATTATAAATGTTCCATGTTATCTCACATGAATGAAGTAGATCCCTTTATTTCCACTGCATGTTTTTGTATGAGATGCAAAACTATGTTTTTCCAACACAAACAAGCACCAATGCTGCACCGTGACAAGAGAAACACCCAAAAGAGCTTGGTCCAAGGCAAGAAGATCCCTACCAATAGTAGGAAGGATAAGAGTGCTAACTTCAGGTTAGCCCATGATTGCATTAAATTCTTCAAGAGTGGGGCATATCTCCACACCGTTGAAGTGAAAAACATGTCGAATGGGAATCCAAAAGTTCGTAGCAGCACGAAGGAGAGGTTCATCCACTTTGATTTGGTGATATGGAAAGATGCAAGAGATACCGAAAGGAATGAGAGCCTCTTTGAAACTAGGGTCGAGCTTCCTGATCCATGCAGACTTCTAAAGGAGAGAATTTTGCCATTGAAAAGCCTTAAAAAGTTTTTTTTTTTTTTTTTTTTTTTAAAGCTTAAAATAAGTTGGGAGAGGGTTTGGACCCTAACGGCTATTTTATACTTGAATAGGGCGACTAGGGTTTATCTGACTCGTGGCACACGAACGTAGGGTCAAAGCTACGTACGCATGGTCAAGACCTTCATACGCAAGCACGTGTATGCGTACGCATGAAGGTAGGCAAAGTCGAATTCCTTTTCCTAATTGGATTATGATTCCTCCACCAAGACCCTTCCCATAATTCCTACGACCTAAAGGACTACTCAAGGGACACTCAAGCTTAGATTTTCAAGCATCAAAGATCAAGAAAAGCAAAATTGCATAGAATTGTGCAATTATCCCCATAAGTTGTAAATTAAGTACATGTTTTAAATAAAAGCATAAATGTAAAAGATATTCTTAAATACAACCTAATGTCTTAAAAGAGAAGTAAAAAAAGAAATATGTTGTGTGTCTATGTCAATCTGTCTGTCTACAGTATCACTGAAAGTGCCTCTTCCTTGGCTGATAACTAGGAGTCGCCTCTGAATCGCCACCCCCATGACCACCATCACCATCATCATTATCATCATCACCCAGGTAAGGAAACCCTCTAGGATCGTAGATCTATTGGGAATACTTTGTCATCTTTAGCTTGAGGTTCCCCTTAAGCCAAACCAGCTCCTAATGCTCCTGTATAATGAGTTGAATTTTGAAAGAAAAGGGTATTAGGAGAAGTGTTGGGATGCAAGAATAGAAAGGAAAAATACAAGAATGAGGAGAACTCATTGCTCGTGTACCCTCATGAAAAGGGTAGCCCATGACATTTGTGTTGTGGCCTACCACATGCTCACGGGCAAAACTGTTAGGACCGTAGACACAGACTGAACACAATAAGTGAAGAGAGTCAATAAGAGCACCAGCAGTAGGGCTAGCCTGACATGAGTATCCCATATGAACATCAATATGCGAAGCAATGCAAAGGAAAAAAGGAAATGAATGAGAATGGAGAACACATACCGCAGGAGTGAGGGAAGGCATGAGGCGAGTGTCGTTGAATTCCTCATAGTCCAGCTTATCTAAAACCCGATGGGTGTAGGGGATGCCAGTCCTCCACAACTAATATTTTGCATTTGTCATGGAAGGCAGGGCAAGCATAAACACTGAAGGGTCCATCGAAACCTGTGGGGCATCCTTACCTACTAACTAGCAACGTACCCTCATCGCTAGGCAAAGCACCATCAAGCCAGCACCCTCGAAGGGCTGAGTAATCTCGAAAATGACAATGGTAACTGCCTCCAATTTTAGGTCCCCAACAGTAGAGGCACCTGCCCAAGGACTGTAAATGACTTGTAATAGCACATAGGGTTAAAGAAGAAAAACCCTAAGAGACATGTAGGAGAAATGACGAGAGGCATTAAAATTCTAACTCACCTCATCAAAAGATAGACTCTCAAGATAAGCCTTAACCGAAGAGAAGCTCTTTAGATCTACATTCGTACCATGAGCTATAAGACCGTATTGAACGACCCAACGTTGGAAAGGAAGGAATGGATATAGTTTACAAGATGACAATTTACAATATGATAGTTTGCAAGATGAATGGGTGCAGTTTGCAAGATGAATGGGTATAGTTTGCAAGATGACAGCTTGCAAGATGAATGAATACAGTTTGCAAGATGAAACATAGATACAATTTGCAAGGGCATGATATGCAGTTTCCTTTAAACCTTAATAACACGTAGGTGAAAATAATTGCCAAATTGAGAAGAATAAGAGCTACAAAAGATGAGAAAAGAGAACTAACCTCAAGGAGTTTCCAAAGCCCCACAGTTGGTGCAAAGTCCCCCAGTTGAGTGTGTCTAAGAAAGAGTACAAGTAGGCAAGACGTGCTTGCCCCCAGTTGGTCTCCTAAGCCTTCTCAAAGTCACAAAAGATGGCTAGCTACCTCAAAGACACCGTTTACCCTCCATTGGTGAAAAGGTACGCCCCTAAAAGGTATAGCAATAAGGCCCTAGCCATCTTAGTGCAGTCGTCGGCCGTCACCTATAGAAGAAGCCTATAATCCGCCTTGATATCAAAAAAGTGGATCGTCTCGGTAGTGTACCTTTTCCCGAGCAAGTCTATGCCTAGCTAAGTGTCCGACTCACTCTTCAAGTTTAGGAGAGCCCCATCACACCTAAGGCCAATCTTATGGTGGAAGTTATGGGGAGTCACATTCATCTCCCTATAAGCAATGTGGAAGGTACGAGTAGTGTCCCACCACATCTTAGCCAAAGTTTGCACCATAATGGCATTGGCAGACCTTTCAGTAGTAAACGGATACTTGGCTCGAAGACCATTGCATGAATGTAAGCCCTTATTTTTGCAGTAAGAACCCTACACCATGCCACCACACGGCTAGTGCTTCCCTTACTTGAAAATGGGGGCAAAGTCAGCAAAAGGATGAAAAGAGGGCGTTAGATTTGCATTTGGACAAGAAACAAATGAAACAAAAGTTAAAATAGGGCTCCTAATTAGCGACATGCGCATGCAGGCCCTCGGTTGTGTACGCAGGCACCAGGCATACATACGCAGGTTGGAAACCACATACATATAAACTCAAGAACTAATATGCGTACACTATGGACACAAAGGTTTGGAATCGCCTCCTAGTTTTTGCAATGGTCTAGGAACCATATATATAACGTCCCTTCAAGGAAGAACCTTTTGATCCTACTACCAAAGTTTGGGTTCGGAGTTTAGGTACACTCTTGGAAAGGTGTTAGGCACCCAAGATCGTCCAACCCTAAGGTTGGCCTCCCATCATTGTGCCTTATGTCTTAACCTTATTAAAAACTATTTAAATACTTACATTCTAAACTCACACACACACACACACACACTAACATGCATTTAACAAACAACATGGCATTTTTAAACCTAAACAAGCATACTTATCTATCCATAAAGCAAAAGAGAGCCAATCACAAAAAAAAAAAAAAAAAAAAAAAAAAAAAAAAAAAAACACCTAGCAATGATCTAACATGTGAAAACCTTATCAAGGCAACAGCTCCAAACATGGCAGCAAGCATATCATCAAACAATTCATATTGAAAACAAAGTATTAACACATTAGGAACTCTAATCATACATCTAAGCATGCTTCATCATATCAACAAAATAAAACCAAAACTCAAATGCATGGACATTTCTAATGTATAACTTACCCTTTACTTGCCTTGCAGCAACACAGTACCTATGGCATTATGCATGAGCACGTGAATGCATGTTCATGGAATCAAAGCAAGAAAACAAAACAAACCCTAATCTAAACATGTGATAGCAAACAAGCATGTGAAAGAGGTAAACAGGAACCTATAGAGCCTAAAACATGTGAAAAAGAGGCTAAACGGAACAAACACGTGAAGGCAGAAACAAAACAAACAAATAAAAATTTAGGGTTTCCAGGCAACGGCATCACACATGCTAGAACAAGCCTGTGTGTGTAGGCAAGATTATGTGTACGCAAGTCCTTGCCCAGAAAACCTAAAAACATTGAAAACAGAGCACAGACAAGGAAAAAAAAAAAAAAACCTAATTCTAACAACCTAGCATGCTCAGAACCTAAACAAAACTATATACTAACCTAGGTAAACATGCATAAAAATAAAACAAACTAAAAACAAGATCAAAACAAGAAAAAAAAGAAAAAAAAAAGTTGAAAAGAATACCTTTAAAGCAAAAGCTACTAGGCTTGATTTTGACCGTTTCTCTCAGTCAAATCTATTCGCAAACCAATAAGTAAATGATTAGCAATGTTAAACTAAAAGGATTGGGGCTAGAACAGGTCCCAATCAAATAAAATTGACTTGATGATATTTTGTGAAAAACTCCCTTTTGATTCACTATTTTCTAGTGAATCTTAGGTTTTTCCCATAGGATTTCTGTATGTGCTTAAAAATGTACCATGTAAGGCTTTTTATTGTTTAAAAAATGGGGTTTGGAACGGCTTTCATACAATGTGGGATTCATTCCAAACCTCAGCCATTATTAAAGAAAACTTGTCTTTCTTATACTTCTGAAACCCTAGCTGCATACAGGGGAATGTGTCTGCATATGCATGCTTTGGTCTGCGTACGCAGGTCAAGGGCCGCTTTGGTCATTTTATTTACAAAAATAGATTTTTACTTAATTAAAAGGTTATATTCTCCATTTTAACACTCCTCAAGTCAATTTGATATCTGATTGGGCTCTAAATTGGCCTTGGACCTTAAAGTTCAAGCATCATTGGGGAATGGGGGCCCAAGTCATAAGGGGTATAAAATGCAGTGTCTACATACACATGAATAGGTCCGTGTACGCATAAAGCCTGCTGTGCACGCATGAATGCAAGCTACATACGCAAGCTCGAGTCCGCGTATGCATGAACACTAACAGTGGATCGTTCTTCAACATTTTCAAGCATGCTTCAATCAAAACTAAACATGTTCCCACTACTCCTAAGGTATCAAGTTTTCATCTAAACCTATCCTACTGTAAAACCCAAGCATTTACATGTCCAAAAACAAATTAAAATGTAAGATCAAAGAAAAACTCAAAAATGAGAAAAGTTTGGAAAACTTATTGATTCGGTCCTTGCACCCCTTGAAAGATGATCTTGCAACCTGTATGTCAACGAAGGGGACTCATTCAGCCTCACTGCTTCATTCAGCCTCACTACTCCATTCCAACGCGTGAGATTGAAGGCGTCGTTAGAAAGCACATAGGAGATTTTCTTGGACTTGGGTGCCATGGAGAAAATGAGAAGGCTTGGAAAGGGAGAGAGTTTCAGATGAGAAGATTTGAGAGAGAATAATTGATTGTGAGTGGAAATGAGAGAGAGGTAAGGGTTTTGTAGAGAAAAAAAGATGGAAGTTAGAGAGTTTGAGAGAATGTGAAGAGACGAGGAAGATGAAGAGAATGAAAAGAAAAGAAACGTTCAGTAACCGTTGGAGAAAAATGAAGAGGCGGAAACACATTTGGTGACTAAACTACATGTAGTTGAGGCCCCCTACTAAACTACGTGTAGTTTAGTAAAAAAAAAAATTGCAAATATCCCTAGTGGATTCCCAGAAGGTAGTAAGTGAAAAAAGAAAATTCAACAATGCACCAAAATGACAAAAATACCCTCAATTGGGTAAAGGACACAAAGACTCTTAGAGCATCCCCAATGCAGGGAAAGCATCAAAAGCACCCCTTAACAGATCAGAAGTTACCAAGAAAACTCCCCCATGAGTTTAAATCATCAACCAAATCCCTAGTAAAGTACAGTATCATAGAAGGATTCCCCACGGGTCCAAGGCATAAAGGCAACCCTCTCGTGAGTTGTGAAGAAAACTTCCCCGTGGAGTTGATGAAACCCCCTCGAGGGTAGAATCAACACAAGTTCCCCAGTGAGCCAGGAAGAAGAAGAAGATTTTTCCCCAATGGACCATACACTATCAAGGACTTCCTTGTGTGTCACAATCACCGCCAAAGTTCTCAGCAATTTATCTACCCTAATGAACTACATACCAAGAAGACTCCCTCATGAGTCACCAACACACTTCTCAGCAGATCATACTTCTCAATGAGTCTTTCATCATCCCAGTAAATTCTTCACCCGAGACTCCTTCGTGGGTTGGTACATTAAGGCAACTTGTGCACACACACTATGGGAATTAAATATGTAGGCATCGGCCACATACCAGTCAAGCAAGTCAGAATACGGACTTGTGCACAGATCCCGAGGGAATTGAATATACAGGCATATCATATGGAACTTGTGCACATATCCCAAAGGAATTGAACATGTAGGCATAGTAGAAGAGGTAGAGATAGAGACAAAGACCAAGGTCACCCGGAGGCAAGAGCCTCACCAGAATAGGAAGAGATAGAGATGGAGAAGACAAGTTTTACCTAGAGGCGCAAGCTACCAGGAGAAGTTTGAGGCAAGAGTCCAAGATAGACACCATAAATATATATCATTTTAAGTTCATAAAAGCACCTTGTTAGTTTGGTTAATGGTTATGGCCACTGGCTTTGTTTATTTGTTTTTTTTTTTTTTTTAAATGACTCTAGAATAGTGAGTCACTCGCTTTTTGCTTGCAATTGGCAAAACATGTTCTGGGATAGTGAACTTGTAATTGCTCATTTTTTGAGCAACAAAGGTAGGAATTTGGACATATGAATCCCACGCAACTCTGTAGAGTTGTACCCCGCCCTATGTACGCATGTTGTGTGCCGTATGTGTGGGTTTGGCTCGAGCCGTACGTCAAAACAAAAGGTTTTGTCTCTTATTGTTTTGATTTCATTAGCGAAACTCATAAATCAAAAGAAAGGCATCTATAGACACTTCATTTTGTACCCCTTACGACTCAAGCCCCCGTTCCCTAATGGTGCTAAAATTCTAAGGCTCAAGGTTGGTTTATAGCTTGATCAGATTACAAATTGACTTGAGAAATATTAAAATGGAAAATATAACTTATTATGAGCAAATAAATCTATTTTTGGAAAATAAAAGGCCAAGCAAACCCTCGGTCTGCATACGTAGGTAAGGACCTGCGTACACAGGTTTGAATATTTTGCTGCTGAAGTGGCAAAGGAAGCTATTTGGCTCAAGTAATTCCTTTCTGATCTTGGTGTTGTGAGAATGGAGTAAGTTCCTATCACATTCTTTTGCGACAATAGTGGAGCGGTTGCACATTCCAAGGAATCACTAGAAAGGAAAACACATTGAAAGAAAGTACCACACCATTAGAGACATTATTGCTCGAGGAGATGTAGTAGTAGCAAAGATAGATAATGCAAATAATTTAGCAGATCCCTTTACTAAAGCGTTGCCCCAAAGGACCTTTGAGTCACATTTAGAGGTAATGGGAGTTAGATTAGTGCACAATAGTTTTTAGGATAAGTGGGAGATTGTAAGGATTAGTGCCCTTAAATCTTATTATATGATGCTATGTATGGCATTACGTATGACTTAATGTTGTAATTAATAAAGTTTTTTATTATTATTTAAAATAATGGTAACATGAATATTTGGACATTATCATATAGTCTATGAGCTGCATAGTATATGATTTAGTCACAAAAGATATAAGACACAAGTTCTTTGTAAACTTAGAATCTTAGTTTGTAGTTGGTGATGAAATTAGACATTTCATCTGCAAAGACTACAACATATCAACTAAGATGATTTATCTTGGTCATAGAAGTAGAGACTTCTAGTTGATATGTTGATATGTTTTAAGAGTTAAGATATATTGAACTAGACCGCTTTGAGATTTATTATTCTCCTAACGACTATCAAATGAATAATAAATCCCAAGACTTCTATTTACATCAACTCTTAATCCTAAAAGAATAATGAACTTGATCATGAAGTGTAGGTTATTTTGATATATTGGAGTGAGATCTAAAGTCACGGTCAAAATCTCAGTATGTTGAGCAATCACATTTAGTGTTGATGAAACATATATTCTTAAGATGGAATTCATAATCTCTTAACAGAGATATAAAATATTCCCTTGAGATAAGTTTAATAGGTTTGGTTATTCAGAATCTTAAGCCTAACTACTTTAGTAAGGAGTTACAAAAGTATATATTTATGAAATTATATTTCATAAATATATGATGAATAACTTAAAGGATTAAATCGGGTACTCAATGATTAAGATGTAGTAATCTTTAAAGTGGCAGTCAACCTACATGACTTTGTATTACTACGAATATTTTATGAAGGGGTTGCATGTATAATAAATTCTTAAGATATAATTTATTAATAAGGCCTAAAATGTAATTATATTTATATAATGGTATTAAATATATTTAATGGTAATTTTGGACTTGTCAAGAGTTGATAGAAAGCTCAAGGCCCATTGAAGCTAATGTCTTATTTGTTCCCTTTTGGTCCCACTCCAAGCCACATACTAAAGCCCAATTGGAATGGTCCAAAAGGCTAACCCAATTAAATAATCAGTTATAAGGAGATAAACATACAAAATTTTGTAAAAGAATGAAATAGTTTGTATATAAGTTTTGGACACTCTCTTTTTCTCCCTTAAACACATACATATAAACTGATTGAGAGACCGCACTTCTTGGATACAAGTGGAATTGGAGTGAATATTAAGAGTGTTCCCAAGTACTTCTAATTTTTTGTTTTGGATTTCACCAAGGTACACTTTCTTGTTCTTATATTCTGAAATTTACATAGTACATGTTATCAATTGCAAATGAAGTAGATCTGTTAATTTTCTATTGCGTATGTTTTGTATGCGATACAAACATGTGTTTTTCCAACAGATGTATGCTAGGGTTTGTGACATGATGATAAGCATGATAGATGTATGTTAGGGTTTGTGATGTGATGATAAGCATGATAGATATATGTTAGGTTTTGGATGAAATGTCATGTTATATATTTAGATGTATGCTAGTGTGTGTGTGTGTGTGTGTGTGTGTGTTTAAGATGTGATGTTTAATGTGTCTTTAATATGATTAAGATGATTAAGACGTAGGACAAAGTGAGTGGAAGCCAAGCCACGGGTCGGGCGGTTTTGGGTGCCTAACACCTTTCCAAAATCGTACCTATACTCCAAACCCATACTTTGGTAGTAAGATCAATCATTCCATGTAAGGACACTATATTTATGGTTCCTAGACCATAAAATTAAGTGGCGACTCCTTGTGTCTCTGCCCCAGTCCACTCGACCGAGACATACTCCCCAAAATAGAAAAGCGACATCAACAGTGCATTGCACCAACATAGGCCAACATCATCAAAGTAATAAAACATGTTAGAAAGGAAGGAGACATGCTAAAAAAGCTATAAAACATGCTAGGAAGTAAGATAAAGCAAGAGAATACTATGGAAACCAATAAAACATGTTATAAAGCAAGATAAAACAAAGGTTGTAGATTGTAGCTAAAAAGCTACATCTACACCCTTAAAACTTCCAATCCAAGGTCCCAATACCAAGGAGAGGAAAAAAAGCACAAGAACACTACCTCTTGATTGTTGAGAGAAGAGAGAAATCAAAAGTTTTTGGATGTGTTTAGGAGAGAATTTAGAGAGAAAATGAGAGAAACTACCCTAGAAATGCTTCGAAATACCTTAAATTATTTCACTTTTGGTCTGAGGGGGGTCTGGGGATTAAATAGCTAAAGAAAAGACCTTTTGTCTTCTAGTGGCCGCCTGTCAGCTCCAACAACCCTTTAGTGGCCACGAGGTTTGATGTTGACACCAACAATCTCAGTTTCTTACCCAATTCAACTTCAGATGCATATTTGAAGGTCTTCCTGAACTCCAATTGAGTTGATCTTAGTGTCCCTGAAAAGGTCTAGATGTCTAGTATCTAGAACACTAAAGAAGTTGAAATTCGGATGGTCATATCAAATGTTATGGCCTCAGGAATCGTGCTAATGCACTCTGCCTAGTTTTCATGATATCTCAACCATTTTAACTCTGATTTTGACCTATGAATAGTCATTAGAAAGGGAATTCAATAATCTTTACAATGACACTGGCTCCAACCTGTTCTGATGGACAGGTGAAAATTAGGGTTTTTGGTGCCTTCGGGAGTCAACCTCGGGTCAAATTTAGTTAAAGTTGACAAAAAATCTCTGAGTAGCTCAGGTTTGATGTAGAAACATGAAATATGTTGTTTTGGGATGATTTTGATCAACTTTGACTTCCAGTCAACCAAGGGTTGACTAAGGGCATTTTGGTCAATTTGACCTAAAACGACACTTCGAGTATTCTGATGTCCAAATGGGTTGTGCCATGTCAATCTAGATATTTTCGTGGCCTCATGGAGAAAAGTTAATATTTTTGGAATTCTCAGGATCCGGCATGCAAATTGAAAGTGGGCAAAATACAGTATCTACAGAGATAGGAAGGTGTTAAGCACCCAACTCCACCCGACCCATGGATGAGCCTCCACTTATTGTGTTCCACATCTAATTCCATTAAAAGGTTTTCTTATAAATTATCTCATACACACATAAACACTAAGCCTACCCTGAACATGCACCTAACATCCAACCTACCATTGATCTAGCATGGCATATCCTTCCATTCATTTAACATGCATAACATATCCATATTCATCGTCCATCTCATCATATCATGGCATATGTCCAAACATTCATCTAGGCATTTCATGCTTTACCTTATGGCATAGCTCGATACACATGTCATCACATTACACCCAAACGTAACAACATCATGTTCATAAGAGACAGTTGGCACATAGCATCACAATCATGGCATTAATCAAGCATATTCATCCTCCAAGCATAACATTCAACATGTTCTTCAAGTAATTCAAATTCACAATGTTAGACATGCATACTCATATTCTTATGCATGTCCTTACCTTCAATTACCTCACCGTATCATAGCAACACATCATCTATGCATCAAATTTAAGTTCATATGATTTTCACCCATTCATAAACCCTATTCCTAGATTTTATGAGGAAAGCACTATATCATGTTATCCTATCAACCTGAGACCTATTCATGCGCAAACCAACTCAAACAAAAGCTAAGATGTGTATTTAAACTAATAAAACAGGAGGAAAACAAAGAACAAACAAAATGACAAATCAAAGTACCACTTTAGGTTAAAATGACCAAAATGCCCATGTTCAACTCAGGGTTGATCGAAGGCCAAAATAGGTCTAAATCATACCAAAATAACATTTTCCGTGTTTTTCACATCAAACTTGAGGCTATTGAGAATTTTTATCAACTTTGACCAAATTTAACCTAAGGTTGACTCCGACAGTGACCAAAAGTTAACACTTGATCCAACCGTTCCATCGAGGTAAAACCAACATTATTGCAAATAATATTGGATCCCCTTTCAAATGAGTGCTCATGGGTCAAAATTGTAGTTAAGAAGGTTAAGATATCATGAAAACTGTGCCAAGCACGTCAGCTCACTTCTCAAAGCCATAACGTTTGACCCGACTATTAGTTTTCAAAACCTCAACTGATCTAGAAACTAGACATTTGTATCTTTCTAATGCCACTAGAATCAGCTCAATCAAAGTTAAGAAAGGCCTTTAAATAAGCAGCCGAAGTTAGAGCCAAAAAGCTAGAAAAAGGCTAAACATCGTGCCCTTTTTATGAGAAGTAGTCAAGACCTCATACTTCAAGTTGGTTTAACTAGATTGCTCCAGTTCTTGCCCAATCGATGTAGTTTGTTGCATGAAGTTGGTCCAAAAACTACCTATTTTTCTTTAAAAAATGAGGTATTTATTAGGGTTTTTAGTATTTTGTTGATATCTCATCCATTTTAACTCTGATTTTGGCCTGTAGACTATCATTTCAAAGGAAAAAATATGCCCTATAAGACGATCCAAAATTCAACTTGATCGGAAGGTTGGGTCAAAAAGTCAACTTTTTGACCATACCTGGTTAAGGTTTTGGCCTTAATTGCTGTAAAAAGGGTTTTCAAATGTTGTGACTCTTTAATCCACTATCTGATCGTATTGTATTTATTTGTTACCTTTTTTGGCTTTGAAACTTGCAATTTTCACCATTTTTCATTTCATTTATTTATTTTGTCATTTGTATTAACACATTACTGGAAAACATGGTATTAACACATTACTGGAAAACATGGAAAGAGAGAAGATAGATTAAACAAATGTATAAACAAGGAAAAAAAAGTGACAAGATAAGACTCAAATACTTACTTCTCTCTTCTCTAAGAATAAGACGAAGGATGTAAGCAAAGGGCTTCAGACCTAAAAAAATGATCGTACAAAGACAGTGAATCTACCAACTTGTCAAAATCATTAATGGTCAGAGCAAAATCCAAAGCTGCTTGGACTCTTCCATGGTAATGACTCTTTAGCTTCGGCCGAGTCGAAACTACCCAAAAAAAAAAAAATGAAAAGAAAAGTCAAAAGAAGATTATATGGACGACATTATACCTAAGGAAAGGAGAACACACACCAGGTGAGGGAATATCCCACTTGCGCTACAACATAGGCATCTTGACCTAGACTTTTTTAGAAACAATTTACCAACTTTTCCCCAAAACAAAGAAATACCTCTACTTCCAATCACAAAAGGACGAAGGATATTCACCGACGACCCTGGACTTTCTATCCCATAGTAAAAGCTCAAAGTATCTATAGTGAGTCAAGGGCTTTAAATGATAAAGATGGACAAACTCATTAACCTTTATCATATCCCCAACTTGGATGGTCGTCCATGTTGACATACAACTCATAATCGTCCTCCAAGCGTTTGGGACGAGTTGACCCGGGGCAACTTTCATATGGTTGAGTAATTCTAGAATGAAGGGATGGATGGGAAAATGAAGGCCACACAAGAAAGCAGTATCGTAAAAACATACATCATCATAAGCAAAGGCACAAGCCTTTTCATTCGGATGAGGAAGGCACACTTTTGTTTCAACAAGAAACTGAAATTTCTTTTTAAATTTCCTAATATGTTTCTCTTTCAAAACACAATTCTCAATAAGAGCGTGAAAGGGTTTGGATTGAGAAAGTGAAAAATGTTGGGGTTGGGAAGATGAAAAGGGTTTGGATACAACTGTATCTACCTCTACAAAAGCAGGGTCATCGCTAGATCGATAATCCCCTATCTAGCTCACTCGACCTAACATCTATTCCTTGCTCAACCATTTCACAATTCAAATGATGTTAAATCAAAGATTGGTGGATCAATGGGTAAAGCACAAGCAACATTGGTCTAAGGGCACAAATTTGAGGCACAAACAAACCCACCAAAGGACGTTAACCACTTGAAGACTAAAGGAAAACACCTAACCTAGCAAAGAAAAATGAAACGAAAGGGGAATCTAGCCTAATAGCAAAATAATCAACCATGAATTCAAAAAGGAGTTAGAGAATATGATAGGCCACAAACTGAATGACCCCTAATGATAGAAATTAATTTATTAATTAGCCAAGTTATTAATTAATTAATTTAACATGCAAACGCGTGGTAGCACAAAAAAATCACCAATAACCTAAATAAGCAGCGGAAAATAAAAGACACGGTGATTTGTTTATGAATAGGGAAAAACCTGACGGCAAAAACCCCATCGGGTGATTTTCAGGTCACCACTCCCGAAACTCCATTATTATCACAATAAGCGGTTACAAGTAAAGGAATCCCAAGTACCTTACCAACCTACAGTTGAACCTTTACCCCAATACGCAATTGGACTTGTTCTGTAGTGACATTTCCCCTTTTTCAATGCACGGCTCCTAAGTACGTGACTAACCAATTGTGCAAATCCCAGTACGCGACTTCAATCACCAACTAAAAAGAGATGTTGGTTGCAAAGTTCTTCAGTTCATCCACAATGAAGATCAAGAAGATGCTCGGTCACAAAACCCAAAGGTGCACATACATACCAACTTCTTCAGAAGAGATGAACTAGGGCAAAACTTTGCCTCCATTCACAATTTGCTTCAACAGAGTTTTCTCAATGCTTTTGCAACTTGTGAACACTTTGACGACCCTTAAAAAAATCCTTTTATATGTTTAGGGTTAGAAGAAAAGAAGACCCAAAAACATGTTCACAGATCCTAAGAAATCTGACTAGAAAATCTGATTTTATAAATTTCGACAGATAGCAAGGTGTCGAGCAGCTATCGAGCAGGTGTCGAGCTTTAATGAATTTGAACTTCTTCAGCTTATTTCTTGGACAAACTTGATGACTTCAACACTTGATCTTGAAACCTTGTTTCTTGAAGTATTAAAAACATCTAGAACTATCTAATTATAAGTTGAGTGCATTTTGTCAAAGAATTAGCCAATTACATAAAAGAATGACATATGTTCTTTAATAAGTGAAATCACATATGTCCTAACAATCTCCCCCTTTAGCAATCCGTAACAAAACCATAACAAACAAATGAACATATGAGAGATGTCATAAATCACTCAACTTATATTCACTTGTTGAATACAATAAAATCTATACTAACACAAACTCTTGAAAAACTTTGCAAAAAGAGAGTTTATGGTAAGTAGACTTTGACAACCAATATTTCTGAAACACTTTAAACAAAACTCATCAAGGCATCTTTGTGTAAAACAGAAATAATAAATTGCATACAATAATAAGAAGCATATGTATAAAGATAGAAAAGAAATAACACATGAAGAAGTAGGTGAAAGAAACATACATCCAATATATGAAGAATATAAGTACAATGTATGTAAAAACTGGTCACAAGACCTAATGTACAAGAACAATGTATCTAAAAAGGTAGAAAAGAAAAAGATACATCATATTCTCACTACATCCCTCAGATCAACACTCTCCCCCTAACAAAATGTCCTACACTAACTCTCCCTCTAAGTATGACTACTCTCAATATCCAAAACTACTCCCCCTTTTTGTCATGAGTAACAAAGAGTAAGAGTGTCAAGTAGACATCTCATCAGTAGAGTTAGCATTTTCATCATCATCCGAAGCGTCATCGCCATCACCATCATTATCATCATCATCCTCAGCATCAGAATTAGAAGCCATAGGAGGAGGTGGTGAAGGAGTAGCCTCAGAAGCAAAACCACCCATAGTCGCCTGCCGTCGTGCAATACGACCGACACGAACATTCACCTGATACAACTCAGCAGAGAGTGTATCAAGGCGAGCATTCATGCACTGCAGCTGCGCCATGATGTCTCCAAGAGATACATCGCTCATAGAGGAGGAGGGAGCGGATGTGGATGCCACAGCAGGGCGCTCATAAAAAGCAGCCACGAGCTCATCTTTGGATACAGTCTGTAGACGCTGACAACTAGGATAGTCAGGATGCTCTATCCTAAGAATCCGAAGCTCATCCACAATAAGCTGCGGTGTGATAGGAATGCACGTACCTCGAACGTGAGTGAAAAAGAGAGGTACTGAACGATCAATCCCGTGTATGTTGGAGTAAAACTCCTGAATGAGAACAAGAGGACATGTGACCAGGACGTCACACAGTGACTCCCATCCCCTACTATGAATGACAGAGGGAAGGTCAGTGGTGACGAAGTCCACCAAAATGACTTGGCATTCCGAATGAACACCTCGTCTAAAGAAGTTCTTCGAGAAAGCCTTACGAGCATCCTCATCACGAAACCGAATGTTAGAAGGAGTAAGATCAGAAGATGAAGATGTCCTAGAACATAGAGGGTTCTGGGACGGAGCAGACTTACGTTTAGGTGCCATAGACACAACTAATGTAAAAAGAGAGAGAGAGAGAGAGAGAGAGAGAGATAGAGAGAAAAAAAACAATCAGAAAAGTCCTAAGCAATTCAATTATATCAAATATATTGAAAAGAGAGTACATATGCATGGGAAATGCATGAACATGTGATATGTAAAAGAAAATTCATCATGGGCTCATCCCAATCCAATCCTACCAGCACACAAGCATATTACACACATCTAAATGCATGAGAATATCATTATAATGCAAATGTGATGCTTTTAAATGAAAACGCAACCCAAAATTTCAAGAAACACTCAACAATTTTGAAAAACCCCCAAAAGTTTTCAAAAATCCAAAAACCTAGGTTTTAAAACATGAAATGCATGAAGAATGAAGAGATAAGAGAGCATACCAAGTGATTTGAAGCAAGAATAGGCCGAAAATCACGTGGATTGAAGGTTTTGAGTGAGAAAAAAGTGTTTAAGAGTGAAAAGAAAGATTCTGTCAAGAGAGAGATCGAGAAAAGTGAGAATCAGACCGCAGAAGGAACTTATATAGGAACCTCAGTAAATCTTAACAGCTAAGGTGTCGAGAGGTATCGAGGTAGGTGTCGAGAAAATGAACGTCGATAGATGCAGGTGTCGAGAGGTATCAATGATCAAGAATCACCTTCAAAGAACAGAAGCTCGATCGATCCACCAGGTGTCGAGAAGGTATCGAGGAGGCAGGAACTTTCTCGATCGATCCACTAGGTGTCGAGGAGGTGTCGAGATTGTGATAAGAAAAAGGCTTGAGAAGCTTGACAGATAGCTAGGTATCGAGGAGGTGTCGAGCCAGCCTTTTTTAAAAAAAAAAAAAAGTTTTTCGAGAAGAGAAAAACATAGACATGAATGCAATCCAATAGGCAACTCAACCAATGATCCAATCAACATATTAAGCTCTCAAATTTATCTCTCAACAGAAAATATAAGCACATGGATCCTCAAAAACACACACATACAATAAACAAGTCTAACCAATTTTATATTTCAAAAACAAGTCAAGACAATTTAGTGAGTATACATTAGCACATACAAAACTTTTGTAATGGCCAAATCACATTGTACCTGCACAAGTATCAAGAGTAGTAAAGAATATTGCGTGTTATGTGTGGAAAACATCGCAATATTGCATATGTGTATACATGTTATGACAATCTGAGATATGAGAAAATAAATTTAACTCACACACAATCATAACTGTTTGATAGGAACTATCACCTTTGAGGTACATCCTATAACTCCCACATCTCCTAGAATACACGCTTGCAACCATATTTAAAGCATTTTTTTTTATCTTTTTGCTTTTTTTTTTTTTTTGCATATTTTCTTTTATTTTAGCATATGATGCATGGGCATATGAAAGAGAGAAAACAAATACCCAAGATATTAAGCTTTTGACACTACACTTTTGCTATGCCGAAGCATACAGGTGTCATATTATGATTGGCGGGCAATAGTGGTGAGATGGTTATTTATGCCTTTCTCTTGGGATTTTCTAGTCCTACCCGTCAAAAAGAGTGATACGAGTGTTAAGTTCAAGAAATGACTTAATCTTACTCATCACAAACAAGAGCCACAAAGCTCACTTACTTAATTGTGCATAGAGATGCTCATCTAAGTTACAAGAGATACAAAGTTTAAAAACTTTGTTTCAATGGCCATCTAAGGTACACAAGCACCAAAGTACACAAAACACACACTGTTTTTGTATTTTTCTGATTTTTCAAAAATTTTTTATTTTTATATTAAAAAAAAATAAACAAAACTGAAAGTAAACACACAAAAACATGTTAAATAAGGCAAAGCATAAAACTAAACCGACTTTAAAAAAAATGCAAAACACACAAGTAATGCAACAAACAAAAACAAGAAGATAGAAGAAAGTGATGAAATCACTTAGAGTCCTTTTTCTTCCACACCTTGGAAGAACTTTTCCTTTGATTAAACCCTTGAATCGGTAGTGAAGGGAAAGAATTGAAACCGTTCAAGTTCGAAAGGAACATGAGGGTTTTGAGAAGATCACCAAGAGGAGCAAGAGAGGATTGAAGCTGATTCTGGCTTTTAGATGTGATCATGTCATTGCTCTGTTGAGTGGCTAGCCACTTATAGCAATTTAGTCAAGTATGACCGGCAACTTCACAATGATGACAGAGATGCTGCTTCTTCTGTTTAGGCTTTTGAGAGTTAGCCTTCTTAGCCCTAAGGTTTGTAATATCTTTCTTATCCTGCTTAGAAGGTGCTCCTAACATAGATTTACCCTTGTCTAAGTTCTTACTAGTTAATTCAGTTTTATTATCAGTGTTCTCAGTATCAGTGTTATTAACAGGAGAAACAAAAACAATAGCACTAGTAGAAGCAATATGAGAGGAAGAAAGACCATACCCTAAACCTATTCGATCTGAAGCAAATTTCTAAATGTTGGGCATCTCATCAAGTTTTGCACTTGAAGTCCTCTCCAATTGAGCTCTGACTTGAACGAGCTCCACTTCAAGTTTCTTGGTCTTCTCAGCCAAGAAATTATTCTCAAACCTCAGTGCACCAATCGTTTGATTAGCCTCATCAAACTTTGTGGAAACCTCCTCACGATCAAGTTCCACATCACTGAACTTCTTAGTGGCCAGCCTATACAATTTCTCATGCTTCTCAGAAAGCTTGTAAAGCTTTTCATAGGTTGTATGGATATCATCTTGATCATCCATCTTCTCAAATTTGGATTTCACCAATTCTTCTTCTTTGTCCACTTCTTCAACAATCCTTTCAGTAGGATTGACTGTGGCAGTGAAGGCATTCAAAATTCCGTCATCCTCATTGTCGGAATCATCTTCAAGCTCAGTGTCACTCAAGGTTGCAGGAAGTGCCTTACTCTTCCCAATGCTCTTGAGATATGTAGGGCATTTATGCTTCATGTGACCAAATCCATGACATCCAAAACACTTTGGTCATACAGGAACAGTGTACTGACCGTCATCCTTAACATCATTTTTCCCTTTGTCTTGCCCCTTAGACTGAAAAGAATTGGATTGTCTGCGGTCCTTGTCGAAGCTCCTCCCATTGGCATTCTTCATAAACTTCTTGAACTGCCTTGTAATGTAAGACTTCATCTTAGAATCTTCATCCTTGAAAGACTCATCTATGTCACTACTCTTTGCCTTCAGGGCCATGCTCTTGCCTTTAGCCAACTTGCTAATCCTAGATAATCCTAGCTCGTAGGTCTGCAAGTTTCCAACTAGCTCAGTCAAAGGAATCTTGTCAATATCCTTTAATTCTTCTATTGCCATAATCTTGGCATGGAATCTCTTAAGTAGATATCTGAGCACATTCCTTACTATCTTGGGTTCAGGAATGGTTTCCCCAAAATTGAAGGCTGAGTTCACTACGTCCTTGAGCTTGGCATAGAACTCATCGAATGACTCATCTTCTTCCATATTTATTTCTTCAAAGCTTGTGGTGAGCCTTTGAAGTTTTGAATCCTTGACAGCCTTTGTACCCTTATAGGTTGTCTGGAGGATGGTTCATACTTCCTTTGTAGTTTCAGTAGAGGATATCTTCTTGAACTCCTCATTGATGACTGCGCTAAATAAGGCATTCAACGCTCTACTGTTGAAGTTTACTGCCTTAATCTTCACTTCATCCCAATCGGCCGGTGCTTCTTTTCGCTTGGTCCAGCCAATCTCTACAGCTTGCCACACCTTCTCATCTAAAGACTACAAAAAAAGCTCTCATGCGTACTTTCCAATATACATAGTTAGTGCCATCAAATAAAGGATGTATGATTAATGACTGTCCTCTATCCATAACAAACAGGGGTTAATGGATCAACACAACAAAGATTAAACCTAATCATAATGTGCCTGCTCTGATACCACTTGATAGGCCACAAACTGAATGACCCTTGTGATAGAAATTAATTAATTAACTAGCCAAGTTATTAATTAATCAATTTAACATGCAAACACGTGGTAGCATAAATAAATCACCAATAACCTAAATAAGCAGCAGAAAATAAAAGACACGGTGATTTGTTTACGAATGGGAAAAAACCTGACGGCAAAAACTCCACCCGGTAATTTTCAGGTCACCACTCTCGAAACTCCACTATTATCACAACAAGCGGTTACAAGTAAAAGAATCCCAAGTACCTTACCAACCTACAGTTGAACGCTTACCCCAATACCCAATTGGACTTGTTCTGTAGTGACAGTTCCCCTTTTCAATGCACGGCTCTCAAGTACGTGACTAATCAATTGCGCAGATCCCAATACGTGACTTTAATCACCAACTAGAAAGAGATGTTGGCTGCAAAGTTCTTCAATTTATCCACGATGAAGATTAAGAATATGCTCGGTCACAAAACCCAAAGGTGCACATACATAGCAACTTCTTCAGAAGAAATGAACCAGGGCAAAACTTTGTCTTCGGTCACAATTTGCTTCAACAGAGTTTTCTCAATGTTTTTGCAACTTGTGAACACTTTGACGGCCCTTAAAACAATCCTTTTATATGTTTAGGGTTAGAAGAAAAGAAGACCCAAAAACATATTCACGGATCCCAAGAAACCAAATTAGAAAATCTGATTTTATAAATCTCGACAGATAACAAGGTGTCGAGCAGCTATCGAGCAGATGTTGAGATTTAATGAATTTGCACTTCTTCAGCTTGTTTCTTGGACAGACTTGATGACTTCAACACTTGATCTTGAAACCTTGTTTCTTAAAGTATTAAAAACATCTAAAACTACCCAATTACAAGTTGAGTGCATTTTGTCAAAAGATTAGCCAATTACATAAAAGAATGACATATGTTCTTTAACAAGTGAAACCACATATGTCCTAACAAAATAAGAGAAAACTCACTAGGTAAGTGCGGATTAGTGGGTAAAGCTCGAGCAACACTGGTCTAAGGGCACAAATAAACCCACTAAAGGACATCAACCATTTGAAGACTCAAGGAAAACACCTAACCTAGCAAAGAAAAATGAAACGGAAAGGGAATCTAGCCTAATAGCAGAATAATCAACCATGAATTCAAAAAGGAGTTAAAGAAAAAGAGAAAACTCACCAGGTAAGTGTAGATTAGTGGGTAAAGTTCGAGCAACACTAGTCTAAGTGCACAAACCCGAGGCATAAAAAAACCCACCAAAGGACATCAACCACTCGAAAACTCAAGGAAAACACCTAACTTAGTAAAGAAAAATGAAACAGAAGAGGAATCTAGCCTAATAGTAGAATAATCAACCGTGAATTCAAAAAGGAGTTAGAGAAGATGAGAAAACTCACCAGGTAAGTATGGATTAGTGGGTAAAGCTCAAGCAACACTAGTTTAAGGGCATAAATCCAAGGCACAAACAAATCCATCGAAGGACATCGACCACTTGAAGACTCAAGGAAAACACCTAACCTAGCAAAGAAAAATGAAACGGAAGGGGAATCTAGCCTAATAGCAGAATAATCAACCATGAATTCAAAAAGGAGTTAGAGAAAGAGAGAAAACTCACAAGGTAAGTGCAACTCGAAAGCTTGGGGAAGAAAAAATAAGGAAGAAGGGAAACCCAAAAGTTTTTAAAAGAGCGAGCTTCAAGGCACGAGAAAATCAAGAAACAGCCTTGTCACATCTAGCTAATGAAAAGCCGATACGTGTCCATGTTAAATGCAAAAGAAAGGGGATCTCAAGAGTCACCAGCAAACACAAACAAAACTTTCATATTCTTGCAATTGTCCAGAAGTTTGACGAAGGAATTAGGGGGCAACTGATGAGAACTAAAATCTAAAGTCGTATATAGCCTGGACAGCCATACAACGTTGATTACACAGTAATAAATGACTTTGTAACTGATGAGCCGCAACGGTTAAAAAGGCAATTATAAGTTAGGTAACTCCCCATTTATGCCTAGAAATACGTTACTTTAATTGCCAAGAGGGTCATTAAAAACCCCCCAACGGCTATACAGAGAAAGACTAAAATAAGCCATCAAGCACTAGGAGAAAAGGTACACACACCAAATACACAAAATTACATTCTAATTCTTTGGGATATATTGAGAAGCTTACTGAGTTAGACATTGGAGAACCCTTAGCTTACACCACTCTGGTGCCTTTCTCTCTCATCTTTGCAAGAGGGAACATCACCTCGTCTAGAGCTTAGACAAGGTCCTTCACTGACGATCATTTTTGGCTTTATCAATACTATTTTAAGAGTTTTATATCCTAAAAGTGGTGTAGGCTTATAAGGATAATCAACAAGGTGGCTGGGTTGTTGTATCCTAAGGGCAGCACGTACAACGATGCTAGTCTACTACACCGAAAATCTCATAGACGACGTGTATCATCTCAAGATAGTGACATGGTCCTCTTGTGTTTTTAAGACAGAAAGGCATGGCCTTGTAATAGTATAACCCCTATCCAGTGACAAAGACTATTTTCTCCTGGTCCTCCTTGTCCATGAGTATTTGGTTGTATCTTGGAAAAGCATCCATAAAGCTTAATAATTTTTGTCCTACTATGGAGTCTACCAACTAATGTATCCTTGGAAGAGGAAAGCTGTCCTTTAGGAATGCTTTGTTTAAGTCGGTGAAATCAACACACATTCTCCACTTTCCATTTGCTTTCATCACCATCACTACATTTGCTATCCATTCTAGATAGTAGATTTCACGAATGAACTCTACTACCAGCAACTTTTCTACCTCTTCAATGACTGCTCAATTATGGTAAAAAGCAAAAATCCTTCGTCTTTGTTGTACTGCCTTATACACTGGATCAAAATTAGATGGTGTTGGATGATGGCCTAGTCAATCCCCATCATGTTTTCATGATTGCATGGAAAAACATCCTAATTCTCCTTTAGAAAGTTGACCAGACCTTCTTTCCTAAAAGGTGGGAGCTTGGTTCCTACCTTCGCGACTTTTGATGGATCTCGAGAGATTATCTCGGCAGTTTCCAATTCTTCTACTACATTAGGAGTGGAATTTTTTATGTCTAAGGTCCATGTATGGTTTTCACCCAAATCCAAGGTTGCTTGATAATATTTGTAGATACCGTATTTTGTTTACCCTCGATTTGTGTGCCAGACCCCAAAAATCTCAAAAATATTAACTTTCTTCCATGGGGACATGGAAACATCTGTATTAACGTAGCATAACTTGCTTGGGCATTAGAGCACTCAAAGTTCCATTTCAAGTCAAGTTGACCAAAATGCCCTTGGTCTACCTTGGGTTGACCAAAAGTCAAAACTAACCATAATCATCCTAAAACAATATTTTTCCATATTTCTACATCAAACCCAAGCTACTTGATGATTTTTGTCAACTTTGACAAAGTTTGATCCAAAGTTGACTCTTGGAGGCCCCAAAAACCCAATTTTTTATCCGACCATTAGAACGGGTTAAGACCAGCGTGATTGTGAAGATTATTGAATTCCTTTTCCAACGATTATTCATGGGTCGAAATCGAAGTTAAAACAGTTAAGATATCTTGAAAACCATGCAAAACACATCAACTCGCTTCCTGGGGCCATAACTTTTGATCCGACTGTTGAAATTTCAATTTCTTTAGTGTTTTGAAAACTAGACACCCGAAGCTTTCTAGGGACACCAAAATCAGCTTAATTGGAGTCTGGGAAGACATTCAAACAGGCAGTCAAAATTAGAACCAAAAAAGTCGAACCTTGCTAATATTAGTACCGGCCAGGCGCACCACTGAAGAGTTACAAAATCAATATAAATATTCCCAGACCCCCTCAAATTTTTAAAAAAAAAAAAAAATGGGCAATTTTAGAGCATTTTTCTAGGCAAATTCTCTATATATTTGTAGCTTTTTAGCTACAATCTACACCCTTTGCTTTATCTTTCTTCCTAGCATGTTTTATAGTCTTTTAGCATGTCTTTTTGCTTTATGTCATGTTTTACTACTTTGATATTGTTGGCTTAGCCTTCTTGGGCTAAGATATGCCTAAATAGTGTGCTTGTGCTTAGATCCATGAGCCTAGGTTCTTTTTGCCATGTTCATGCTTAGATCTACTTGTCTATATGCTCCTTGCCATGCTTATGTTTTGATCTATATCTTTGTGTGCTCTAGGCCATGTTCATGTGTCTAGATTTACATGTTGGTTGCTATGCCATGTGCTTTTATAGCCTTTTTGTCTCTTAATGTCCCTTTTTTCTTATGTTTTGGCCCTTTAGGTGGGGTGTAGATCTAGATTTTGTGGTCTAGGCCTACATCCATACACCTAGGCCTATATCAAAGGGTTTGGATCACTTCCTTTAGCATGTCTATGATTTCTTGCTTTTATGCTTTATCTCTATGTTTGTCTCTCTAGATCTAGACTTTGCCAAGCTTTGCACCCTCCGTGGGCTTGTGCTTGTTGATCTTTGGGGTCACTTGCTTGTATGGTTGCATATACCCCTCTTGTGGCTTATTCGGGTGTGACCACTTGTGAGACACATCTCCGTGATGTTGTGTGCTTAATATACACCTTTCTCTGCTCTGTGCGATGTTGTTGTGCTTGCTTTGTGCCACCCATTTGGCTTTCCTTGCTTCTTTGTATCTTTGCATGTTTGCCTAGATGTTCATGCATAAGTCTGTATGTCATCCATGTTCCAATCTCATGAAACTATAGACACTCGATCCAAACCTACATTTATCCTCCTAGGACACCCTCTTTTGTTTGATAACATGTTTGTTTGCCCCCATTTGGCACCTTTTGATGGCTTGTCTTTTAGCATGATTTCCTTCTAGTTGTTTCTTTGTTTATCTGTTGGCTTGTTTCCTTTGTCATTGCATGTACACACGTGGAGCCTGAACACTTGGAACAAGGGTGCAACCTCCTTGGCGCAAGCAAAAAAGGGCAAGGATGCAAGCCCACAAAGGGCAATGTTCAGTAGATTAGGAGGCCTAGCCTCCCCGAGTGGTTACATCTTTCTCTTTCTCTCTTAAACTCTTCTCTAGAGCAATGTATTAGGGTTCCCCCTCTCTTTGTACTCTTTATCTTTCTTGCTCTTAGCTTGGGCCGCATTCCCTAGGTATGGCAATGTCTGTTTTACATTTCCTATACCTTACTGGGCCATACCTTTGGGACGTTGGCAATGTCTGTTTTACTTTCCCACTCTGTGTGGTAGCATTGTGCATGATACATATATATATATATATATATGCTTGCGTGTGTGTGGGTGATCATGCACTTTGTATGATGGACTCTTATAGCTATGTGAGCAACCCTCTCTAGTCATGAAAGCCCTTGACCTTGTGGCATGAGTATGTGCTCAAGACATTTGCTGCAGGTGCATATTCATGTCATACTGTGTGCATAATCATCGCGATGTGACTGTCTCAATCCATGTCACCATGTGACATCAGCTTCCCTGTGTATGCAACACATATCAATATACTTGATGCTTTGAAGGGCTTTGGCTCGTCCTAGTATAAGCATGTTGGCACATGCCGAATACATAGGCATGAAACCTTGCCGGTGTGCCATAGTGCACCAAACACAAAACTCTACCAAATTTTCGTCATGAAAATGGGGCAACCCTATTGTTGTATTCTCATGTCGAAAGCTTGGTGAAAATAGTGTTTTATGTGCTATGATGCACCTGAGGCAAAGCGTTGCTGAATTTTCACCCTGAAAATAAGGGGAAATGCTGCCGAATTTTCGCCGTAAAAATTTGGCAATAATTCCAAACACACTAAGGAATCATCGATCGAGACCACACCCCTTCCAAAACCAAACCTCAAAGCCCAACTCACTTAAAGGCCCGAAAGCTAATGCCAATAGCTCATTTTCATTTGCCAATGTCCAAAAATTAAGGTTTTACCAAAACAAAGGACTGTCTATAGACAGGCGTTGTAGGGTGCCTAACACCCACGCGTAACCAAACTTCCGAACTCAAGAATCAAGATTTTTTACCCATCCACATTAGATTAGGAAAAACTCCTTTTTTCTTAGCCTAGGGTCGGTAATAAAATCAAATAGAGTCAGGTGACCAATCACACCTTAGAAAAAACACAATGATTGGTGGTGACTTCACTTACCTTTGGTAATTTCTTTAAAATTGACTCATATTCTAGTCACACACCAGAGGTATACCCTTCTTCACAACACCCAAGCTCTGAGCTTTATATGCATGTGCATATCCTCCAAAAAAGTGTGTCAGCGTCACCACGATGAGTGGTTGAACCACAGCGAGGCATCGACAGACATTCTCAGGCAATAACCTAATCTCCCTGAATCTCTCCCACTCCATAAGCTGCTAGGAACTTTACCTTCAAGCAATATGTTAAAGTGGCTACTTTTAGACAATTCAGAGGGCATTGTATGTGGAAGGGCAATCCGTTATTAGGAAGTAGATTTTCTTGGATATTTGAGCTGGATAAGTTCATGCAGCAATAGTTAGTGTAACAATCCCCTTAGGGTATCTCTTATCACCTATGAAGCTTACAAAGGGTGATGAGAATGGACATAGTTGTTCTGTTGCTATCTTATTCTACTATAGGGCAAGCAAGAAAAGGATATCTACTGAACTTCCATGGTCAATCATGTTTCAGCGAATATTATGCTTTTCTATTCTTAGCATAATGACCAAAGGATCATCGTGAGGCTGTCTGGTCCCTCTGGCATCCTTCTCGGAGAATGAAATGTCCAAGTCGTCCCTTCTATGAACTTTGGATGATGAATGGCGAGATTAAATGCTATCTTATTTCTCTCATGTATGCTTTCCCTAGAGACTTAGAAGATCCCCCCGTATTGAGTCCTCTGGAAATCATTCGGATTTCTCCGATGGTGGCTTTGGCTCTACTAGGACTTGATTCTCTTTCCTTATTCTTCTCATATCCATAGGGTCATCTTTGATAATCTCCTCTTCGCACAAACTTTTGCAACTTTCCTTGACGGATCATAGACTTTACTTGTTCTTTTAAGTGCCTGCATTCATTAGTATTATGCCCATGATCTTGGTGGAATCTACAATACTTACTTTTGTCTCATACTTTAGTTGGGGCTTTGATTGGTCTAGGCCAACTTAATGCAGGGTCATCCTTGATTAGCCTCAGCACTTGCTCAACAAGCATCACTAGGGGAGTGAAATTAGTGAATCTTGGCTTCTATTTCGGGGGGTTTCTTTTTCTTTTAGAGTTCTACTTTGTATTGGGCTGATCTTTCTTCTTCTCTAGACAGTGGTCCGCCTAGTCGTCTCTCTTTCTCCTTTTACTGACCATCCCCTTGGACGCATATGCATCCTTTGTGTTCAAGTATTTCTGTGCTCTGTGAAGCAACTTTGTCACTGCCTTAGGTGGGATTTAGGTTATAAAGAAAAAGAAATCTCCATGCAACAATCCATGTTGAAGGGATTTACATATTGTCTTAATGACCCCCCCTTCTTCCTGTTGGATGTTTAGTAGATGGCCTATCTCTTATGGAGTTATCCCCTATAAAATGACGAAGAAAGCTCTCACCTACTTGTTCAAAGTTTCCAATAGTACGAGGTGGGAATTTGCTAAACCACACTCTAGCTGCACCCTTCAAAATGGTTGGGAATGCTCTACACATAACTTCGTTTGTCACTGTCTTAGGTGGGGTTTAGGTTATAAAGAAAAAGAAATCTCCATGCAACAATCCATGTTGAAGCGATTTACATATTGTCTTAATGACCCCTCTTCTTCCTGTTGGATGTTTAGTAGATGGCCTATCTCTTATGGAGTTGTCCCCTATAAAATGATGAACAAAGCTCTCACCTAATTGTTCAAAGTTTCAAATAGTACGAGGTGGGAATTTGCTAAACCACACTCTGGCTGCACCCTTCAAAATGGTTGGGAATGCTCTACACATAACTTCGTTTGGTGTCATCTGTAGATACATATGAGTCTTGAAGGCCTTAATGTGATCTAGGGGGTCTTTTAGTCCACCAAACGACTCAAGCTGTGGAAGCCGAAATTTTGGTGGCAGTGGACAATTCAAGACTTCCGTGGTGAAAGGTGAATCTGTCCTTTTAATCATGCCATCCAGATTGACCGCGGATTTCTCCTTCACTATGCTTCTCAATTCGTTTATCTTTTTCCTCATGTCGTGGAGTTCTTCCTCCATTTTGTAGGAATTCTCTCCTTCAAGTGTTCCTCGCCTCCTATGATTCAACAGAATGACAGTATCTTTGCCATTATTGTTTTCCAGTCTTTCTTCATTCCTATGACCACTTTGGGCTTCGGCAATATGCCTTAGCTCTAGGTTTTATTGTATTAATTCTTCAATACTTGTTGTTAATGCTTGAATTTGATATGCTGCTTGAGCAGAATCCATCTAGTATCAAGAGAAATTCTTTTGTAAAGGAAAGGGAAATTGTATGGCTTTGCTAACGTTTTTCTCCATAGATGACGCCAAACTAATAATGCAAAAAATTGTTAGTTGAACTCCTTGCCTATACATATGAACGATGTCAAGTCAGCAACTATGGAATCCTGAAAAAAATTTTTTTTTTTTTTTTTTTTTTTTTTTTTTTTTTTTTTTTTTTTTTTTTTAAAAAAAAAAAAAAAAAAAAGGAGAATTAGTACCGGAGTACACCGATATGGTGTGTGCTAAAAAGTCTCTAATGGGCTAGTTAGTAAGATTAAAGCTCAATTGTATGGAGAATCACTGTTTAGCTAGTAAGTTTATGTGTGTACTTCTTTGATTCTTTGTGCCTTTTTATAGGTCTTTGCCCCTCAGGATTGGAGTAATTGCCGACCTTAATGGTTTGGATGGTTGGCCTTGAATGTTAAGGCATTCTAGACTTCAATTATCTTTTGCCCGTTGTCCGTCAGTTACGCTTTTGGTTGTCTGGCGTGTTACTTGTCACATGTATCATTTATGTGGATCTTATTTAAAGTTCATTGTACTCGTCCATGATACAAACAAAGATGATTCTTCTCTTCTTTGTTATAATGACAAGAGTGATTTTTCTCATCTCTAATTAGTAATAAGATTAGATATAAAATATGTTAATTTCAAATTATGACGTCCACTTCATAATGATTGTTTTTACTATCTGGTTACGATACAAACAAGATTTTAGTGTAAGTGGGGCTTTGAAAAGAGAAGGTGTCCATGGTGATGCAATAATAAAAATTAAAAAGTAAACAGTCAAAGAGTGGGCCTGTTTGGTAGGCCATTTCATGCAACACTTTGAGCATTTTAAACACACCAACACACATTTCTACGTACTTTTTCACCTACTCATATATCAAAAACACCCAAATCATTACTTAAACTCGAGGAAATGTGCAGAATAGTTATGCAAAGGAGTTGTATAGAGTTATGCAGGTATCATTTGAAAGTATAATGGAAACTAGCATCTCGAGTTTTAGAAACTCGAGATACTGTTTTAATCTCAGTCCACCGCATAGCGGACCAGTTGGTGAGCTGGACTTAATGTTGTCCACTTAGATCTCGAGTCTTTAAGAATCGATTTTTGGAACTCGAGTTCACCTCAATATATACTCCTTTTTAGAGACCGAAAAACAGAGCATAAAAAAAATGACTTACACTCAGCCTGACGTTAACACTCACCCATAACTCTCACATCACATTGCCTCTCACTCTCTCACTCACCACATTGCCTCTCACTCACCACATTGCCTCTCACTCTCTCACTCACCACACTGCCTCTCTCACTGCTCTTCCCTCTCAACAATTTCTTATCTCCAGTAAAGGTTTTTTGATTTTTTTTATTTTTTTTTAGAAGCAGGGGGGTTTTTTGATTTAACTGTTATTGTAGTTGGCTATTAGTTGTCTATGGGTGTGGGTGAAGGAGTTTGAGTATCAAAATACCTTAAAGTCTTCTTAAATAAGAAAACATGGTTTCACTTGCAGATGTGTATATACACAATATTCATATTTACACCTAGTGTCCACATCTTTTAAAAATGTTCACATTTAACTAACAATACTTTATTTTTTGAATATAGTGTTAGATTGTTATACTAATTAGATTGTTAGATTGATAACGTTTTCTAGAGATTGTGTATGGGTAAGTTTGTGATTGTCAAAAACTTATTTTTGTGGTTGGTAAAGTTGATGTACTACATAAAGTTTATGTTTAGACTTAAAAATGTGGCAGATAGCTCTAACAGATTGTGTTGTTTTCAATCTCTAGAAAATGTGACAGGTAGTGTTCACAATCTCTAGAAAATAATATACGGTAGTTAGGAAACTTATACCTGAAGACCCATATTCTAACTCCTGCTGTAATTAGCTTCTTGTATATAGGAAGGACAAATGGATTTGTATATGTCCAATTGTTAAATGTAGTCATACTACAGCCAAAATTTTAGAAAAAAATGTTCAGTTTGTATCAGGCCGAATGAAATTAAAAAATTTCTTGGCCGCTTCTTTTTATTAGAAAGTTAAAGACTTTGCTTCAAGTTTCTTTTAGATCAAGGAACTTTAAAATGTTTTTTAACTAACATAGTAACTTGACTTTAACAGGTTCACAATGCTTGAAATTGATATATTCCTATATCACGGTGGTCCGCTGAAGAATGCCAATGCGAACAAGGGATTGCCATTTGAAGGGCTAGGTATAAAGAGCTATTATACCCAAATTGATCGTAGGTTGAAGACCCTTGACGAATTGAAGATGATGGTTATGGAAGAGTTGTGTGAGAATCTTGCTTTGCACAACATACAAATTACTTATCGTATGCCAAATGAAATCCTGAAGCACCGGATTAATTACAAGTATATGGCAATAGAAACAGACAAACATGTGAAGATCATGTTTGACAAGTTGGAGAGAATATCTGAAGTAACTAATATTGAGTTGTACATACAGTTCGAGCCGCATGTAGAAATTGGTATCGAGGAAATCCAACAAATACAAACAAGTTTATAGATTACAGTTCCAGATGCTCAATATAAGTATTTTACACATGTAGAGCATGATGATGCTCATGCCGATGATGTTCATGCTGATGATGATAATGATAAGGATAAGAATGATGATGAGGATGAGGATGACAATGATGATGACGACTATGTTGATGAGAGTACTGACGGGGACGGTGAAGATTTTGTCGATAGAGATGAGATTGAAGACAAGATTGAGAGAGGGGACTTTAGGGACTTTGAGAGGGACATTGATGATGAGACATTGGACGGTAATGAACCCGATGCAGACAATGTTCTTAGTGTCCAAAACATTACAGACACAATCCCTACCTACGCACCTCCTGCCTTGTCATTTTCTGCAAATACTTGGGAAAATATGGTTGATCATTCACATATTGAGACACCATTTGTGTCTACTTGGAGAAAGGGGATGAATTTGTGGAAAGGCTTGACTTTTGCCAATAAAGGTGAGGTGCAGCGTGTATTAAGAATTTGTGCCCTCAAGGAAAACAAACATTTTATGATCAGTAGGTCAACCATGACAAAACTTTGTGCAAAATGCGTGGATGAGTCATGCAAGTGGTATGTCTGCGCAGTCATGAAGCCCAATCTCCAGGGGCTATGGATGGTCACCGTGTACAAGGGTCCTCACACGTGTATACGGAGTGGGGTGCGAAATGATGGTAGAATGATGAATTGTAATTTTATTGCATTAGACATCCTTAAGCAGTTAAGTTAGGATCACACTACCCCAATTAAATATCTTAGATTTATGATAGAGTTGAAATATGAGGGTCATAAGCTTTCTTACTACAAGGTATGGGACGCGAAACAAAAGGCGATTGGGAATTGGGAAGAGTCTTACCAAAGGTTGCAAAAGTTGCTTATGGCATATATTGATTAGGATCCGACTACCTAGGTGTTCTATCGTACGACATCCACCGATGAAGATGACACTGTATTTTTGAATTATGTGTTTTGGTCTTTCGGTCCAAGCATTGATAGATTCAAATATTGCAAGCTGGTTATTAGTATTGATGAGACCCATCTGTATGGTAAATATCGGGGAAAGTTTTTGGTTGCAATGGCAATCGACGCTAACAACAAGGTATTCCCTCTTGCCTTTGCTGTTGTGGGTTGTGAGTCAGGGTCCAGTTGGAGGTGGTTTTTACAATGCCTTAGAGATACGATTGACCACGTGATACCTAATGAAGGCATTTGCATAATTTCTGACCGACATCTCGGTATCAAAAATGCCATTGCAAACTGGCCTAGAGGGGATGATGGAAGAACACGGGTGTTTCATAGATATTGCCTTCGACATGTTGCTAGTAACTTTAACACACATTTTCAAAACTCGACTCTAAAGTCAACTTGCTTGAAAGCAGGATATGCTACTCAGGTAGTTAAATTTGATACCATAATGGAGTCCATTAAGCAAGTGAAAATGGAGGCCATTTGGAATAAGAAGAAGGTGACGGGGAAGGATGGGAAGGAAAAGAATCAAGATTATCTTCCATACACATGCCTATTGAGTGAGTCTATGGATATGTGGACCCAATCACATGATGGTGGGAGACTTTTTGGGGCAATGACAACCAATATATCAGAGTGCTTCAATGGTGTACTGAAAGGTGCACGGGGCCTTCCTATTGTCGCGTTGGTTGAGTTCACTTGGTCCAAACTTGTTGAATATTTTCACAACCAGCACAAAGAATACCTCAATCGCTTGTCAGAGGGTAAGAGGAGTCAATATGCCTTTAACAAGTGGGAAGGAAATAAGCTTAAATCTGAGAAACACTATCTCAAGCCATTTAGCAATGAACAGATGATATATCAGATAGTTACTTCATTCACGTGTAGTGCAGGAGGGGGAAACCACAGTTATGAAGTTCGGATACGGGAAAGAACATGTAGTTATGGGAAATGGCAAAACATAGGGATCCCATGTTCACATGCAATTAGAGTATATGACTATTTAAATATTGATTTGACCACATATATTCACCCATGTTATGGTTTGGACAATGCCCTTAACACTTATCAGCATGCATTTGTGATTCCCAAGTCACAATCATTGTGGAGGGATCCCATGGGGCCAAAATGGTTGCCTAATCCAACATTGTTGCAGGCCAAAGGTCAACTAGTGAAGTCAAGAATAAGGAATGAGATGGATGGAGTGAGGAATAAGGATCGAGGGTCGGGATGGCGGAGGGAGGACACAGATTTGATAGAGAATCAACCCAAGCAAACATGTGGATTGTGTCATGCTTCCGGGCATAACCGTAGAAAATGTCCGCAGTCCCGTGGCACTTCCACAAGCAGTAATGTTCCACAGTAGGTAGGTAGATGGGAAAATATTATGCATTGGTTAAATAATTGTTGTTCATTCTACCATTAACTAATGTTTACTATCTTCTCTCCTAACGTGATTAGTCTACGTTTTGTAGGCATGCTTCCATGGACGCCGTTTTTGTTGTGCAAACTGCTAATCTTAGGAAAAGTGACTACATTGTATTGGCACAATTAACTTTTTGGTTTTTGTTGAATGTACTTATAATTCTCTATCCAATGTACCTCTATGAAGATTGTGATTTGAGTAGTACGGTTAGAATTGCAAAGTAAGCATGGTTGCGCATGTTTAGAATGTCGATATATTGAGAATGCCTTTTGTTGTGATGTAAATGCATTTGCATTGTAGAACTATATTTATGAAGAGAGCGTAACAGTTTCTATAGTTTGGTGCCTAGCGAGAACGCCTTTTGATGTAATTTATGTGCATTTACATTCTCAACTTCTCTGCCTCTCAATGAGTGTTAGATTACATTCTCAGCTTCTTTATCTATGTTTCTCGGCAGGTGCATGTACACATTTCAGTTCTTGATTTGCCTGCATGTGCAGGAGAAAAAAAAAATCCCCAGTGGAACTTGAGTTTCATAAACTGGAGTTCTACTAGGAAAAACAGAGCAAAACAGGGGAACCAATCTGCCTGAACAGAGGATTTGCCCAAGTAAAAAAAAAAAAAAAAATCCTAGCAAAACTCGAGTTTCATAAACTCAAGTTCCACTGGGAAAAATAGAGCAAAACAGGGGAACCAATCTGCCTGAACAGAGGATTTGCCCAGTAAAAAAAAAAAAAAATTCCCAGAAGAACTCGAGTTTATGAAACTCAAGTTCCACTCGGAAAAACAAAGCAAAACAGGGGAACCAATCTACCTGAACAGAGGATTTGCCTAAGTAAATAAAAAAAATTTCCCAGTGGAACTCAAGTTTATAAAACTCAAGTTCCATTTGCTAAAATCTCATTTTTTAAATACTCGAGTTTTTCTCATAATTTTTTTAAAATCTCGATTTGCTAAATCCTCAGGATCTTGTGTTTTAAACACTCGAGATCTTCTAATTTCTATATAATACTTTAAATCTCACAATTTTTTTTTTTTTCTTTTGTACAAATGGGCTTTTTTTCTTAGCTGTTACTTTTTTTTTTTTTTTTTTGGTTGTTGCTTATTACTATTTTATAACAAAATTACCCATAATTTCCTTTTTAATATAGAAACTGTTTGCTTCATCATTTTTTTCAAATCAAAATCATATTGTTATAACTGAAGTTGAGATATGAGCTTTTTCTTCTTGATAAAAACTTGAGAATACAAAATTTGAACCAAATTGCATATATTATCAATGTTAAATGATTTGAATGCATTAATAGCACATTAATAACAATATGATTCTTCGAGATACTTGCACAGAGCTCTCTTGTTTGCCATAGCACTTGATGAAGGAAGGCGCTTCCATCATTCTTCCGTAACATACCGCATAAAAGGATGAAGCAATCATAGCCCATTCTCAAGACACAACCAAAGTGTGTCCCCAGCAAAGAAAGGCTTAATTGCTTTAATAAAAACATCACACAGTTGGTATTGCCACCATGAATACACAGTACTTGCTACATTTGAGAATTTATACAACTCCAAACTTGCAATACTTTTGAATATGGCTCTGTTTAATACTGAAAGTAGCCATTTACAGCTAAATGACAAGTCATCCGGATTTACATTTGTGGTCGGAACATAATCATCCCCAAACTTAGTCATAGCGAATCGTACAGCATTCCACAATTTACGCAACTACTGGCGATACCCTAACCTTATCTCTTGGATACTAGAATTAAACAAATTCACAAAAAACTTGCAACAATTTCTCAAGTATTATTACCTGTGTAAAAGTATCTGTTTGGTTAAGTGGTGGAGTGATTGCTTCATAAGAATTTAAATTTTCTCGTACTTGTCTCTTCCTCTTTATGTTGTTGTTGTTGTTGTTGTTGTTGTTGTTGAATATAAATTTTTTTTTGTTTTTTTGTTTTTTGTTTTAATTACTTTACGGTGAGTGCAAATATGATTAACTGATTTAACTTGACACTGGTGCATTAACTGATTTAACTTCATGAATAAAGTGATAGTTTTTAAACAACAATCAAACAAAATAAAAATGATCCAAATCACTTCTTGATAATGTATAATTATCTTCAATAAATTATAATTTATCAGAAACGATTCCTTATCTAAGACATGGAGTTCCTCTAGAATCTACTCATTGTGATATATATTCATTTTATACTTATATTCAGCTACTAAAATAGTGAGATTAACAGAACAGTGTTTAGGATTTCCAAGCGCTTGTGAAATAACAAACTTGCTTCCTTTCCACATTGCAAATGCTAAAAATCACTACTGTCAGGTATAACATTTTTTTTTTTTTTTGATAAGTACTACTGTCAGGTATAACTTGAAAAAGCTTAGGCTTTCTAATTCATAGCTTTTTAGCTGAAGCACAATGTTAAATTGAAAAAAAAATGTTATTTATGATTGTGCTTTGTCCTACTTAAACAAACATGCACGAGGATAAGAAAATATCCCATTGGCTTCATAGAGAATATGCCGACAACAACTGATTTTATTCTAAAAGCTGAAGATACTTAAGACAACACAGTAAGTTTGCTACGCTTCTAAGCTTGAGTACAAAACATATCCACTAATGATAGCAAATTGACCTTTCGAACATTAACTGACCTACTTGACTTTGGTTTGTGGGTACCTTTACCAATAGGCATGAGGAGCAAATGCATTTGCAAGCTACTTGAGGTACAACACTACAGTTAGTTCCTCCATTTATATGAAGCACTTGGGTTACATCATACCATGGAAGCCAGCCGAATCCAAAAGTACTGCTTTGATTTGCTCAGGCAAGACATCCTGGCCTTCCCTGCATTGCTGATGAACGAAGGAAAAAAGGAAATTAAGTCTTTGGATAACCACAGTTGGCTAAAAACTGATAAGTGATAACACACTAGATTGAAAAAACAAAAAAAAAGTGGCAGGCCACAATTTACAAGAGAAGAAGCTCCATGAACTATGCATTTAGGATGCCACCAACAAAAATATGATAAAAAGGTCCATTTTCTATTGCACAGGATTTCTAAGAAATCTAATACGCATTACTACAGAATCTAGTATCAGCCTAGCTTGTGACTTGAGTACCTGACATTCAATCATCAGGTTTATCAATGGAAATTTGACGATCAAATTGGCCAGGCCTCAACAGAGCTTTGTCTAAAATATCAGGTCTATTAGTGCCAGCAAGCACAACAACACTTGAAGTGGTTCCAAAGCCATCCATTTCTACCAGCAGCTGATTTAGAGTACTTTCACGCTCATCATTAGAACCTGAGAAGCCCCCACGCCCCCTTGCTCGACCAATTGCATCAATCTCATCAATAAAAACTATACTAGGAGCACACTGCCTTGCTTCTTGAAACAAGTTTCTCACCCTGGACGGTCCAACACCGACAAACATCTCCATGAAATCTGAACCAGAAATGGAGAGAAAAGGCACACCAGATTCCCCTGCAGTCGGTTTTGCTAGAAGAGTCTTTCCTGTACCTGGGGGACCTACCAAGAGAGCACCTTTTGGAATTTTTGCTCCCAAATCCTCATATTTCTTTGGGTTCTTTAGGAAGTGCACAAATTCCATGATCTCTTGCTTTGCCTCATCCCAGCCAGCAACATCTTTAAAATAGACCTGGACCAACACAGCCAAAAAAAGAAAAGACGGACTCTTGAGTACCTTTCTTGCAACATAATGAATAAAAACAGTGTTATAGCTATTACTAAGGGTGGGTAAAATAATATGAAAAATTGGATGCAACAAAAAAAACAACACTTATGGAAAGAGAAAGCTAACCTTATTCTTGGCATTTTTATCTACTTTTGTAACATGGGCTTTTCCTATGTTGAAAATTCCACGGGCACCCTTTCCACCACCACCACCACCACCAACACCAAGCCCACCTTGCATTCTCCACCCCATACACAGTAGGGATCCCAAAATCAAGAGAGTTGGTGCAAATCTCATTAATTCTTGGTACCAACCCATTTCAGAGACATATGTTATAGGAACAAAATCATGAGAATCTATCCCTAATGCTTCCTGGGCTTCCTCTAGCTTCTCCTCAAATATTCAACACTTCCAATGTTAAAATAGTATTTATACTGGCCCCCATTTCCTTTTGCAGGGGAGCCACTAACAGGTCCCTGCACAACATCATTACTTGTTTGATTTTGTGGCGAGCTTCTCACATAAACCTTCGCAACTGATTTCATAGAAGAGAAGCAAACTTCCAATGTAAGTATAAAAGAATATGCCAGCCTCTTCAGTTTTAGTGTCTGATTTTGTAAATAAGTTAATCAAAATACTGTTCAAATAAATAAATAAAATGCATTTACCCGTTTGGGGTTCAGAGCGAACTCTCTCATACAAGCGATATATCAGAGAAGACCTAGACATCTGGGGTTCCCTTTCTAGGACTGCAATCACATCTTTAATGGAGATGCTCCGAGCAACCCTAGTTTAAGCCAGAGTAATTTGATTCCTTCCAGATTTTCTAACAGTCCCAGCTGAAAGAAAAAGAATTTTGGGGAGGGGGCGGGGATGCAAATTCAATGAGACACTACACAGAGAGAAGGTATATAGGACATTTATTCAACAAATAATCAACTAAGGCTGTGTTTGTTTTGGCAGGAAATCATTTACCACCTCAGCCCACTGTTTGGAAGGCAAGGAAAATAGCATTTTCTGGAAAATAAACTTCAGTTGACCAAAATTTTCACCTTTGACCCAGAAATGATTTTACGGTTTTAATTTCACTTCAAATCATTTCCAGAAAATAGAGAAGCAGAGGGAGAACGAACCACCAGCGAGAGAGAGAGAGAGCGAGAGAGAGAACGAACCACCCCGAGCTCCGATCCACCACCACAGCCCATCGTCGGCGTCCACGATCTTCGACTTTGCCGGCGCCACGAACGGACGAACCCATGAACCGACGAACCCACGATCTTCGACTTTGCCGACGGCGCGAACCCACGATCTTCGACTTCGCCTTCGCGCCACAAACTGATCTTCGACTTCGCCGGCGAACCCAGAGCCCAGATTACCACCGAAGACCGATCCAACGAAGATCGCACCCCACCGACGAACCCACGAGGCTTCGACCTTCGACCTTTGAACCATTGCCTTCGACAACCCAGCCCTTCGACCCGGAGCTCGTCGTCGACCCAAACCCAAACGGCGACCCATCGCTCTCTTCCTCGATCTCATCAATGACTCTTTTTTTTTTTTTTTTTTTTAAGTTTGATTGTTGTTGTCGTTGTTGTTGCCGTAATTTTTTGTTATTATTGTTGTTGTTGTGTTGTTTTTTTTTTTTTTTTTTTTTTTAAGTTTGATTGTTGTTGTCGTTGTTGTTGCCGTAATTTTTTGTTATTATTGTTGTTGTTGTGTTGTTGTTGCCGGAATTTGTTGTTGAATGGTTAGGAAAATAGCATTTTCCTAATACAACCAAACACATAAAAATATTTTCCACAACAATTTTCATAATACAACCAAACACTTAAAAATATTTTCAGAAAATATTTTACAGGAACCAAACGGACCCTAAACTAATAATAAAATAAAATAAATAAAATCTTGCTTGCCAGATCTATTGGACGAGGCTGGTGGTAATAAAATCTAATATTAACTTTAGAATATTGCCAGCTACATAACTTTCAAAATTGAAATCAAATTAAAACACACTTACCAGAAGCAGCAACAGGAGTTGCATTGCCCCTTTTCTCTGTTTCTTGGTTGTCCTTTCTTCCAGATGTTTATAAAGGCTTGCGACTCATATCTTTACTTGGTTGAGAACCAGATGTATCCACCCCTCTTTCACGTTTCTGCCGGGCTTGCTCAGCCATTAGTTGCCATTTTGAAAGCATGTCATCTCCTCCAACAGTAGCACGGGCTGCAACGTTTGCCGCTGTTGTCCTCATTTTGTCATCTTCCTCTTTGTTTGCCTGTACCGAAGCAAATAGCAAAGTCAAGAATTTTGATATTTGGTTGAGTGGTGAAGATATATATGAATTATCCTGTATACCTTAAGTGATTTACCACGACCATCATCTTTCTCCTTGTCACCATCAACTCCATTATTACCCTGAGGTTGCATTTGGAGAGATATATCATACAATATCAAATATATAGAACTTTAATCAAACCCAAAGTAAACATTTTGTGTGTGTGTATTTTACAACATTCAAAAGAAGTATATTGCAATATGCTCATTTAAAGAAGGGATACTTTAAGAATTCAATTCGTCGTCTCATAAAGTGCAGAGGCACTCACATCATTAAGTCTCCGCAGCTTCTCTGCTTCAGCCTGTTCTTTTTCCCATTCCTCCCTAGCTTTCCTATTCATTGTCATGATTTGTTGTTGAACATCTGAGGTGACAACAGTTCGGTGTCTTGGTTTCTCAATATCAACCCGCTACAATGATCCACTAAAATTCAGAACCATTTAATCACCGATAATTCAAGTGAGAATAAAAAAAAAAGGAAAAAACCTGACCTGTTTTGACAGTATGATTAGATTACTTATTAGTCTGCACATTCTTTCTTCCACGCACTGAAGTTTTAGTTGCATTGCATAAGAAAACATGTAACTTGTAAGCTTTAATAAAGAAAAAGGACCAAATAGCTAGCATCTCACCATTGACAAGCATCACTCCACATCGTTGCTTATACACTTCAAACCACTTTTGGCCACTGCCAGACAGACAAACACAAACATGCACTATATATCAAGCTCTATTATTTTTGTTGACATGCAGTTAAGCACAAAGTGAATAGAAGTACAATTAGAACACTTTTATAAAGAGGTATCAACTAATGTATTAACTGATCTCAGCCAGCCTTTTTTGGAGAGGAGCTTTCTGCAAAATCAGCCTTTCTTCTTCTTCTTGCACAACTCTTTGAGATGCTTCTGAAGCTCGACTGTCCTCCTTGGGTCCAGAAAATAGCTGTTCTTCCTCTTCCTATTTAAGAGCAGAATGACAGGAGAGTTTTGAGCTTGTCTACTTTACGTGTGAATTGTTTAACTTAATTAGCTTATACTTTGCAATAGGTAGAACTAAAAATAGGAGAATAACATACCCTAAGATTAACTCCACTGACAGCAGTGACATCATTTAGTTGTTCAATGCTTTGATCTAAAAAGGCCCCAGATACTTTTTGCTTTATACTGTAGGATATCAGATAAATTTTACATAAAGAAAGAGTTTGACACAATGTTAGGTGGAAAATGAACAAAATCACATTGAAACCATTGATAATCATCCTCAAGTTGTAGTACAACAGAAAAAGTTATACACCTTGGCAGAGGTGGTAATGAACCATGTGCTTCGAGTGGTTTCTTCTGGCCAATAGAAGGCTTTTTGGGAGGTGTCCTGGCATTAATACCAGCAGAAGAGGCTATAGATGGGATTTGAGTGCCTTACTCCTATATTGCAGAGGCAGGAAGCAGGTTAGCCATCATCAACTATGAACAAATGATTACATGACACATACATTTACTTTGCATAATTATATTTTTGCAGCACAAAGTAAACCAGAGAGAAAGTAAGTCCATTTTAAAATTATTCATCCACACAAGGTTTTTACAATAGAAGTTAAAAGGAAAAATGTAGCATTTAATTTGAGGTATATAAAGCATATACTTTAACATAATATTGCATGACCAGTAATAGCTATAAAATGTAAACATTCCTATCAATAAATGTATATATAAATATGTACATACAAAAGGAAGAAAATAATATACCTCCAGTCTTAACACTACAATTATGAAGAAGCATATGATAGAGAAGTGACAAGACATAACACGTCAGAATAATTTGAGTTTTCATGAGTCTTGAGTCCAACTTCAATGACATTTTCTTGGCAAAATAATCTGACACAACTCAAAGAGTTTCAAGTATATCATATCATGTTCAATCAATGCTGCCTTAGGGTGTTATGGAAAAATATTAGACAACGAATGAATTTGATGGCCAATAAACAAATTTAAGTGTCCTTTATGAGCACTATAATTTTTTATTGGTCATTACACAAGAATCCAATGGTCTTGATCCCACGACATCACCCTTTCATTGTTCTTACATGGAGGAAGAGATACTATTTGAGCTAGAGCTCATTGGCCTTTTACAAGCTCCATATTTGAAAATGCAAAGTGATCATTGATTTGCTTTGCAACTTTTAAGTCTATCTTTGCTCCAAAATCTCCTCCACACACATAGCAGCAAGTCCCTACTTTCTTAAATATCACTTAAAAAACATAATTTTCTCGATATGATTAAATAAAAGCACCAAACCACCCCACCAGGGGGGGGGGGGTTTTTTTTTTTAAAAAAACCAAAGGTTTTCAATTATAGTATACTTGATCAGGGAGATTTTCTTAATTAATATCAGGGAGATATTAATTAAGATTACTTCTTGAATTGAAGTCCACTCTTCATTTAAAATTGAAATAAAATTGTAAAAACATGGGAAATCTATTGATCAAAACCTCAAAAATTATATGCAATAGAGAAATATTGATGATGAAGATGAGATTACCAGGATAGTAGATTCCAATTGTGCTGTTATGGAACGAGAAACTGAATTTGAAGGCATCATGCTCGTAGAAGTTGAAAGACCCATCCTAGTAGACTGCTTCTCTGAAGATTCTTCCTTTATAGTTCCAGGAGTTGTATTTCCCTATTCTACCTGTGCAGCAGAACTGAAAGACAATCCATGTGGATGGGGAAAATTGAGTTTGTGCTGCTGCTGAGTAGGCTGATCAATCACTTCCTGTTTTACACCAGCCATTAATGATGAAGGGGCAGAAATTTGTTCTTTATTTGTTGCTGATTGCCAAGGAACTGGATTCTGTTGTGGCCTAAATCTGTTCATCTCCATTTGGAGAGTTGCCCAAGAGTAAAGTCGTGTAGGAGTAACAGCCATTACTCACTTCATCTGTAACTCCATTTCCCACCATATAACCCTGCATGCTACGACTTCAGATCAGACAGCTTTCCATAAATTTGAAAATTAACAAAAAGACTAGTTAAAGATACACACCTTGAAGTTTAGAACGGGAGTTACAGCAGCATCAATTCCTATAAAGATTTTAAAAAAAGGTCAAAATATTGCAACTTCAATCACATTATATGGGTTTACAAGTATGATATAACTTAGATTTTGAAATCCATAAACCCAAACTACACACATAGTTAATAAAACTACAGAAAAGATAAATTTTCAAAACTCAAAATCCATCATATTTCTCAAAAACCAATTGAATTCAACATACAAAAACTTTGACATTTGAGAATTTTCTATGACATATATCTCACATGCACCATCCATAAGACAAAGTAATTTGCTGCATGCATTTTTAACAAACCTCTTTTTCAAGGTTCACTAATTTTGCCTTTTTTAACCCTCGTGTAATGTTTGGGCGGGGGAGGAGGCTGCGGGGCATCATCCTTAGGCTCATCATCATCCTGCAAAGACATTAGATGCATACAATCAATATTCGGTGTAATTGTAAAGAATAGAGTGAACTGCAAAATAGGCATATACAGGGAAATTAATGTTATCATACCATAGAGCTGCGTTTGTGTCCTATTTTATGTCCACCTGTCCCACAAGTGGGAGCTCTTCTAGCATGTTGCGGTCTACCTCGTGGGGGTGAAGGCTGAGGAGGGGGATTCTTGTCCGATACATCAGTATCTGGCTGTGGAGTGTCAGTCCCAATCGGATGTCCTAGAGGGTCGGATGAGGATGAGGTAGGTGGGTAATGATGCTCTGTGTAAAGGCCAGGAATGGGGATCATTGTCATGGGTTCAGTACGGGGTGGGTCTATGGGCAAAGTGGGTGCACTAAAGCTGGTGGGTGGGTATGAGGGTGTCTCGAGGTGCAACGGAGGGGTCAACTGAGAATGCATACCGAGATCAAAACTGGCCTGTGAAGGTGGGGTGGGTGAAGGAACCTCGGGCTGAAAAGATGCATCTACCATGGGTGGAGGGACCTCGGACTGAGGAGATGCATTTGGGATGGGTGAAAGGACCTCGAGCTGGGGAGATACATCTACAATGGGTGGAGGGACCTCGGATTGAGGAGATACATCTGGGATGGGTGGAGGGACCTCAGGGTGGGGAGATGGGTGCAGGTATCTCATGAGTACTTACAACCCGAGGGGTTGTTGCACGCCGACCACGGCCCGTAGCTGCACTTGTGCTTGGGCTTACTGTAGCAGGCCGACCACGGCCCCTAGTTGTAATTAGGCTTGGGCTTGCTGTAACAGGTCGACCACGGCCCCTGGCTACGCTTATGCTTGGGCTTGCAGTATCACGCTGACCACGGGTCGGTGTAGTTACGGGTGCTGCACTTATGCTTTGGGCTGCAGTAGTTGCTGATTCAATCTCAATACGGTTGTTTGCCTACCCAGTGGCTGCAGGATCACCACCAAGCCCAGCCACATTATATAGGATGCGCCGAACATGGTTGTGTTCTCAGCTGCCTACAAGAAGCCAATTCAACAATGTTAAATGACTTTTAATCTAAAACAGAGAAAGAACCAGTACAATCAAAATTTTCCACATTTACGTAACAATTATAGAATGCATAATATAGAACTTATTAATCTACTTAAATACTCATCTAAACTAAGAACTGAAAGTTTTATTATGATACTATATGCAACAGAAACTCTTTTTAATTGGATGTCAGTCAGATCAAACCAAATTTGTTCAAAGAAGAAATCAATTGATTCTACGTTCGTACATGTACTAAAGAAAAAACAAAGCAAGCTGGGAAATATAATTAGAACACATTATCAGCTGATGTAATCTAGCGCTGTTGCGGTCGACATACTTTCGAGTGACCGGACGATACCATTGGTAATAGTCATGATCGCGGGCCATCTCACCAGTCTGAGGAGGTGCACGGCAAAGTCGTTGTTCTCTGCTATTCCATGAAATGATATACGGTTCATGCTCCTGCCTCCAATTCTTTTCCACCTTCCCACGCAAGTCTATTATATGCAGCCTTTCATCGTACACAACACAGTCAGGCCGCTCTTGTGCTAACCCAAACTATCAAAGGACATGATCCGGGTGGTGTATCTCCACTATGCAAAAACACACAAGCGGCACCCTTGCTGTCCATGTACCCCTTCCTGCAACGCAAAAGTCAGGAAGGTGGACGAAGTGTGCCTCGTATGGCTGCCACACAATCTACAATAGAAACAAAAAACAATTATCATAGCATCTTAAAATGTGAAACAAGAATACATAGATACAAGGAAAAACAAAAATTAAAACGGAAGATATGTTAAAGTATGAAGCAATCATATTCTTAAGGAAAATTAACATAACCAAACAGAATTTTTGAATATTATTACCTGGTTCGGCTGCATTGTAACTAATTGCCCACGATAGACGACTAAGGCCGTCTTGGATGGCCTACTCTTCGAGCCTGGCACCTGCACCCACCTACAGTTACCAGCGAATAACATAAGATAAGTAGCTACTTAGTTACTAAGAAGAGTACATTGCATAACACACTAAATATCAAAAAAGTACTTACCTAACGGCAAGTGGAGCATACAGCCACGGGCCATAATCACATCCAGGTGCGGGCTTTATCCTCGGGCACAAGAATGGCAACCTTGCCCATGCCCAATACTGGACCAAGGTGCACGCCCCACCAATCTGCGATGCCCCTTTCTCGCTTACCCAACACAACTCTCTATACAACCAGGGCAGGCAATTACTGCCCCAACTATACTATGGCGGATCACGAAGGTTCTGCAGTTGCTCCAAAAACATCAGATGCACCCTATCTCTAGACTTGTCCATAAAAAGCTTATCCCCTAGTAGTGCTAAAATATAACACTGGACATACTTGTGTATCTGAATCTCTATTGCATCATGAGGCAATGGCGTTGCAATGGCCTCAGCAAGGCGGCTGACAAGAATTCTTTGCCCCACCAAAGTTTTGTTGTCATCCGCCGGAGTAAAACCAAGCAACTCCATGCAAAGAGTGCTCTAAGTTCCAGCTAACACAGCAATCGGCCCAACCAAGGCCTTACCGTCTATAGGAAGTCCGAAAATGACCTCCACATCTTGTAGGGTGATTGACATCTCACCATGTGGAAGATGGAACGTATGAGTCTTCGGCCGCCATCGCTCAACTAGGGCTGTTATAAGACAATTATCTACCTCTTTGGAATGGGCCCTAAACAATCCTTCAAGCCTTAGCAACTTGATAATGTCAATCACCCGATTATCTCGCATTTGAATGTTTGCCATCTCCTTAGTGCAACCACGGCACGTAAGTGGGCCCGGGTCCTGCAAAATCAATAAAAATTATAGCAGTTGTTAGAACTACAAATACAACTTTGAAAGAACTAACTAACTAAAAGTCAAAGATAACGTAAAAATTAAAGCAGTTGTTAGAACTAGATATTTCACCTCGCCATTCCAAATGTCCTCTAATCGATGATGTCGTTGTCGCATCAACAATGACCCATCACTAGGACCAGGCTGCAAGATCTGTGGCTCCTCATCAATCCGAGACTCCATACTGCAAAGAGTGCTACTGTGAGATCATTAATAGTGTGGGGGCAAAGGAAGGGGCAAAGAAAATAATAGATATAATTCATCTAAAATCAGTTGATTTAGGAAGCTAATTGAAGCACGTATAGATTCAATAGGGTCACTAGCTGATTCAATTGAGCATGACAAAGATCCACAAAAAGAGTTTAAGTTCTTCAATGATTTAAACCAACTTGACAAGCTTAAACTTCTAGCCGGAGAACATCTTATCTTCCAAACAATTAATTAGTGCAATTGTTCTAGTAAGTAACTGTGAGATGGAATCATAATAAATGTGCCAAAATTATAAAGCAATATTGAACTTACACCATGTTTGGAAAATTTCAATGAAAATAACTTCCTAATATGATTGCATGCTAACTTTCGAGGATTTAGAGGCAACCTCCCAACTAAAAAGAAATTGTCAAGTCAAAAGAAACATCTTGGTAATAAATCAAAAGACAATTAAACAAATCGTTGAAAATGTTATAAAATATTTTGGAGTGGACATGGATATTACATGAACGTGGTAATGTTAACAAGAAGTTAAAATTTTATATAGTGAGTGAATGAACTTGGTAATGTTATGAATCAAAACTAAAAGAATCAATATGTACCTATATATTCATTCATGTACATGTTCATTTAAAATTTTGACTCTTTGTTAATAAGTTATGCAGAGTTTTCCGAGCATGATGGAACTTTTATTTCTATGGCCTTAGTTACAATTATACTTCCTAATTCAGGACCGGTTGGTATTATCAACATTACTCAAATTCTTTGTCTTGCTAAGGAATTCTAGACATTATACGAACTGCAAACAAAATATCCTCTTATTTCACCTTTTTCTTATTCCTATATGGCCATCCAACAACACACATAGCAAAGAATACCCATTTAGTTTTTTTATCACTAAAGAAAATTAAAATTTGAATTTTTATTAAAAGCCCATAAACACAATCTTGATTCTTGAATGACAAACAAAATAAAGAAAACTCCTTAATCCATTTATTCTCAATCCCACCAAAACGAAATTCTGATTTCAATGACATCTATGTCTACAAATATAAAGCAATTTTAAACAAAACCCAAATGGGCATGTATCAAAAGCAACTGAAAACCCAAGTAAATCCATAACCCAAAAACAAAAACAACAGCAGCAACAATGTGTAACCCACCATGCAAAAAGCCAAAATCTATAAAATAAATTCAGCAAAAGAGGAACGGAGAACTTTTACCTAGCAAGCGAGCTGAAGAACGAAGAAAGGAAGAATGAAGAAAGCGAGATGAACGAAGAAAGCGAGATGAACGAAGACAACAAACAAAGCAGAAGAGAGCCCATGGAGACTGAGAGCATAGGGTAGCTGATTTGGGAGTGCGAGTCAGTGAGTTTGAAATTTTAGAGTGAGAGAGTGGAGTTTGAGAGAGTGAGACTGTTAATGTGAGAGTGCATATATCCCATTTTAAGCGGTCAAAAAAGTGACAAAATATTAAACAAAAAGCGAGTTTTAAAAACTCAAGTTCATAAAGTGAGTTTTTAAAACTCGCTATCCAAGTGGAAAACTTAGTCCAAATCAGCATATGAAAACCAACAAAAACGAGTTTTAAAAACTCAAGATTCATATTAAATCTCGAGTTTTAGAAACTTGAGATGCTAATATTATATATTCTTTCGTAACGGGACAACTAACAAAATTCTTAGTGTATTACAGTTATTTAGAAAGGGTGTTCCTTAAACTTCTCTCCCAAACGCCAAAATATGAGAGAGAGAGAGAGAGAGAGAGAGATTGTTAGGTTTTAGGACTTTGGGGGAGAATATGAGTTGAGAGTTGAGACTTCACGATAACTCTCTCTCTCTCTCCCTCTCTCTCACACACACACTCTAAATGGAAATGAATCCACTACCACCACTGATCGACTTAAACGACGACGACGACGCACCTCGCTTCTTCGACCGCTACAGTTCCTCTCCATCCTCCACCGCCTCCTCCTCCTCCTCCACCTCCTCACCCACATCCTTAAACGGCGTCGTCCCTTCCTCCACCACAACCAAACGCCTCGACTACATGCTCCAATTCCTTGATCGCAAGCTCTCTTCCGAAACCGCCACTACCACATCTCTCCCTGAGTTCATCGCCAAAGGCGGTGCCTCCGCCATCTTCAATCCTCCGTCCCGCTCCGTTCTCCACCCTGATCGCCCGCCTTCCCTAGACCTCCGACCTCATCCGCTTCGCGAAACTCAAACCAACCGTTTCTTACGAACCATAGCTTCTACGGACTCTCACTTGTTGTGCGGAAGCGAAAATGGAACTGTTAGGGTTTGGGACTTCAAGGACTTGTACGAAGCTGGAAACGAAGATGAGGAGGAAGATACGGCGCCGTTTTTGGACTCTTCTTCTTCTTCCTCTTCAGCTAGTCCGACTCTGTGTTTGGTTGCGGATTTAGGGACTGGAGTGGTGTGGAGTGGACACAAAGATGGGAAAATCAGGTGCTGGAAGATGACGATGACGAATAGGAAGAATCCTTTTAAGGAAGGGTTGTCTTGGCAGACGAATCACGGGCCTGTGCTTTCCATGATTGTTACGTGTTATGGTAATGTGCCTCTCCCCGTTAACTGTTTGATCATTGAATTTGTTTTGTAGGATGAACATTTTGAATTTATTTAAACGGTTTTGAATAAGTAGGATTAAAATAGAGTACATGGAACCATGTAGCTTTAGATTTTAGTAAATTAGAAACAAAGATGAAAGATTTGACTGTTGAGAGAATAGATTAAAGGATGCAAATTTCTTAAAGTTAAGTTAGAGATCATTGTGAAGTAAAAAGTGTGTTCAAACATTCTTCAGATGTTTGATTCTTTCAAGTTTTAAATATAAAATGGAATTCACAAATCTCCTTTTTTCCCAAAAAAAAAAAAACATTTCAGAAGTATTAGTTATGGCTCTACCTATTCCGCTTTATAAGGTTTAACCTTTATCAGCCAATCAACATTAAAGGCTTGGGGTTACAAGAATTTATCATTGTGCTTTCTCCTTTGCTCACTTCTGTTTGACTTTCGTTTAGGGGATCTGTGGTCGGGTTTTGAAGGTGGTGGTATTATAATATGGCCATGGGAAGCGATTGAAAAATCTCTCTCTGTGATGAATGAAGAAAGGCCCATTGCTGTTCATTTAGTGGAGAGATCGTACATTGACCTGCGGAGCCAACTCACTGCCAATGGTTTCAATAACATTTTAACATCAGATGTTAAGTACTTGTTATCTGATAATTCTAAAGCAAAAGTTTGGAGTGCTGGTTATCTGTCATTTGCACTATGGTATGTTTTAACTTGCAATACTGTTCTTTATTTCAAGTTTGATATTGTCTTTCTTTGTTCAAAGATTCTTTTTAATAGACTCTTATCAAAAAAAAAAAAAATTTACTTATCAAAAAAAGATTCTTTTTAATAGACTGTTTTTCAAACATTAGCAAAAGCAAGTAAAAAAAAAAAAAAAAGAGTGAGAAGGAATTGTGTTTGATATTTGGTTCACTGACTAACTTGCTGGATGAAAAATCTGTCATTTGCCTATCATGTTTTTCTATGTATTAACTTTGGTCCATGCTGGTCCATTCATAGCAATCATAAGAACATAAATTCTCCATTATCCATCTTGGGAGCTGCCCATGCATCCTGTGCAAAAGATAAAGCTCAAAACTGCTTTATCTGGTCTGATACTTCTTTGAATGTGAGGAGGCAATTTGTTGGTCATCAGAGGGGGAAAATTTTGATTATAGTCTGCCACTATGCCGCTTTTAAGTTTGGGCTTCCTATATGTTGGGTTGGTGCACGCTTAAGTTGTGATTCCAAATATGCTCAGAATGAAGGGAGAGTTCATTAATGACTAAAAATTGATGCTTTTATGTATATTTTTAATAAGCATATTCATGCGTTGCTTCTGGTTCGTCTAATTGCATTTGTTTGTTTTTCATAGGTCTATGGATTTAACTTGTTTAGTTGTTATCTTACAGGGATGCTCAGACAAGGGAGTTGCTGAAAGTTTTTAATACTGATGGTCAGATTGAGAATCGAATGGACTTTCCTTCAGTACAGGACTTTTCAATGGAATATGCCTCTAGTTCAAAGAAAGAAAAAATTCAGAGTTCCTTTGGTTTCTTTCAGCGCTCACGTAATGCTATAATGGGAGCTGCAGATGCTGTGCGTCGAGTTGCAGCGAAGGGAGCCTTTGGAGATGACAATCGGAGAACTGAAGCAATGGTGTTGACTGTAGATGGAATAATTTGGACAGGGTGTACAAGTGGCTTGCTTGTGCAGTGGGATGGCAATGGCAATCGCATACAAGAGTTTCAGCATCATGCTTTTGCTGTTCAATGTTTTTGTACATTTGGGTCACGAATATGGGTAGGTTATGCAAGTGGAATTGTACAGGTAATGGACCTTGATGGTAATTTTATTGGAGAGTGGGTTGCTCACAACAGTCCGGTGATAGGAATGACTGTTGGAGCGGGCTATATTTTCACCTTGGCTAATCATGGTGGTATACGTGGATGGAACATCACATCTCCGGGACCTCTGGACAACATATTGCGTTCAGAATTGGCTGGCAAAGAATTTGTATATACAAGGATAGAAAGTGTGAAAATATTGACTGGTACTTGGAATGTTGGGCAAGGAAGAGCGTCTCATGATTCACTTGTATTTTGGCTAGGATCTGTGACCTCAGATGTTGGGGTCATTGTTGTTGGGTTGCAAGAAGTTGAAATGGGTGCTGGAGTTCTTGCAATGTCTGCAGCTAAAGAGACTGTAAGTACTACTTTTCAGTCAAAATCTCTTGTCAAGTAAGTCAAAAGTTTACAACATACAAATTGTTCAGTTTGACTTAGGAAAGTATAGACTGTTAGAAGATATTGTATAAAAAAATAAAATAAAATCCAGTGCATCAAAACTTATCCATGAATCCTCTTTCAAATGTACATTTGGTAATCAATGTTATGGTGTTGGAGAATGGGTGGTTCCAACTCAAGAGGGTTGGTTCAAAATAAAAGAGTTGGCCAGGATAAAAGAAATACAGTTTTAATATGCCATAAATAAGACAAAGATTATCAAGAATTTTGGCTATTTGGATATCTTAAGAGAATTTTTAACATTATTGGTCTGAAACCTCTAGAAATGTGTGGAATGCTGTGGAGACATTAGCGCTAGTAAGAGAGATCAGAGTTTCACGCTCTGCTGAGGGGCATTATAAAGTTGAATTTGGACTGGATTGTGTTGATATTCTGTATTGAAGGCCTTGTATTATATTGTTATTCTAGGCAACTCATGAAAATTGCTTGAATTGTGTGGTTAAATAATTAAATTTACCATATTCCAATAGTTTAAATTTTTGGGACAATCGGTAATTTAACATAGTATCAGAGCATGAGGTTCTGAATTTGATTCTTATCTCCTCCACTCTACCTCCCATTTAAATTCCCATGTGTTGGGTCTCACTTATTAAAAGGTAGTTTCGGCCCACACGTGAGGGGGAGTGTTTGAATTGTGTGTTTAAATGATTAAATTTACCATATCCCAATAGCTTAAGATTTTGGGACAATCAGTAATTTAACAACAACCAACAAGCTTATATCATTGTTTAAAATTTTGCTAATTTAATATGTTAGGACCCAAATCCATGGAACATGAATTTAGATACATGACTAACTTGCTAATCTTGCATATCTCAATAACATAATTAATTCTAAAATTAAATAAAACTCCAAATAAACAATGCTCTTAATAATCCTCTTACAATATCTAAAATCCACAATTTAGAAATAATCTTCAAATACCTTAAAATCTTAAGGGAAATAAAAATAACTATAAATCGTTTAAGACTTCAAGCTTTATTGAAGTTGCCTAAAAACTCCCACGCTCTACTTTGCACCTTACAAAGCAATCTAAAGGTTATGTTTCCTAACTAAACTTTAATATGAAAATTGTAATTGATGGGGTGAGCCACACATCTAGTAAGCAATTATATACAATACAAAACAGAATAAAATCAAGCAAAGCAAAGCACGAGTATTATGATTTCACAAATTCACTCAATGATATCAAATATAGTTTTCCAAAACATATAATGAACCACTTAATACATATGTAATCAAATCTCAAAATCATTTGGTAGCACATACAGATAATTGATTAGAGCACAGTGTCACGTATACACATCATATATTCTCGCATACCTATGAGCAAATAGTAACATCTAACCCTTGCTGGTGAGGGCTCAACACTTATTTTCACATACAACACTGTGAGCAGGTTTACACACATATCTGATTAATTTTAAAAACATTTAATGAGTCACATATCACAAAAGAAAAGTTTTTAAAAAGTAGAATAATTTACTTAACTCAAGGGATGCTTGACTCTTTTAGGGAATGAATAGGAATAGAGGAGTTTATATAAATATTTTACAATTCTTGAGTAAGTCTAAAAATTCAATTCTCTAAAAGAAATGTTTTAAATACCATTTGGAAAATAGGAATATGACTTTGAAATCACTTGGTTTTAAACAAATTTAAAGAATACGAACCTTTTTAGAAAACTTATCTTGAAACTCTATTCTTTTTTGAAAATAGTTTAGTTTAGGAATCATCTATTAAATGAGTTTTGGTTGTTCAAAACGTTATTTAAAATTTGAAGTTTCTCTTTAAAACATTATTTAAAAGTTGAAATTTCTCTTTCAATGATGTAAAAATGCTTTAAATAAACTTTAGAAAATGTGTGCTTAAAAACATAACCTTTGGAAACCTTTGACTTCTAGGAGCCTAATGAACAAAACTTGGCATATTATGCATAATTACTTACAGCACTTGAATCTCTCTGAAAGTCCAGTTGAAACACCCTCCAAATAGTCTCAAAACACTCTTAAATAGGACCTATAATCAACCATGGAAATTACTTAATTTTCTCCACAAAATAGAAAGCTTATCAAATTATATAAACTAACTCACTAGGATTATACTTTGCTTAGACTAATAACACTTTGACACTGATGTAAAGTTTCTCTAACCAATAATGTTTCCTTGCATTGGGTCAATTCTCATGTTACCATTAGAGAGGCAGGAGCTGAAATATTCTAGATTTTGGATTTAATATTCCCATTGAAAACATAAGGGTACAAGGCCACCTTTAGAATTAAAGGTTATAATCATGAAGTCTATATTCGAATAAAATCTGTAGGTAACTTAATGAAATCATGTACTGACTATTAGAAATTTAATCTAATATATATCGACCTTTGTTAGACCCAAGGTCTTAAAATTCAATGGGTAACCAATATAAAATACAACACTACCATAAACTTAAGAGAATTACCATCGGATCTTTATCTGAATAACGCTTATATATAAACATCTTTCCACTGTAATCGAATAGTCAATATAGTTGACATAATCTTACCATGCTGCCAAAACCATAAATATATCTCAAGATTTATAAAACAGTATAGTAATATTGATCATCTTAGAGATGAAGGTTCTCACCTTGATTTCACAGCCAAACCTAATGCCCCTAAACAATTTGGCCTCCTTCTGTCACGCTGACTCTCTATCTCCCTCTCAAATTTTCTTTGGCATCCACGTTTACTAAGAAACCCACTTAGTTTAAATAGTCTTCCAAGACTTTAATTTCCAATTAACCTAAAATTAAGGTTTATCTTTTTAGATAGGCCGGAACTCCAAAGGATCCCAATAACTCAAAACTTCTAATCCAAATAGGTTTTAATCTTTTATCATTTTTCCTAACTGATAAGAAGACTAAAAGTTTTATATGAATAACCTACAAAGTAACTCTCCACATTACATCTTCCTTTTTTTTTTTTTTTTCTTTTTTTTTTTAAAATAAAAAAAAAATTTTAAAATTTGACGGCGTGTTTTATGTCTGCACTAAAACTTTAATTTTCTCACCTATTTTGTAGCACCACAAAATTTTCTACTCCCATCTTACTGTGCACACGTGCAGTACCTCAACTCTATAATAATAATAGTAATGATGATAAATCGGGGTATTACATAATACCCTTTAGATTAGTTTTATTGCTTGGGTGGGTTATTTGATATTTTTTATTTATTTTTTTAATGTTGAGTAATATTTAAAAGGGAACACAATATATTCAACAAAGTGGATGAAACTTACCCTTCCTAAAAGAAACGGGAAGAAACAGAAAGAATTGGTTATCACCCTTACTACCCAAAACATGCCTTAATTTTGAGCCAAAGGACTGGAATAGATTACTGTTTTTTTCTTGAACGCTTCTTTATTTGTCATTCCTGTAATATATTCAGATCCTTAATGAACTTCTCATTAGGATTTTTATCTCCTCTTGTTTATATTTTCCCCATTAACTGTAGGTAGGACTTGAAGGGAGTTCTGTTGGGCAGTGGTGGCTGGATATGATAGGCAAAACGTTAGATGAAGGATCAACGTTTGAACGTGTTGGTTCTAGGCAGCTGGCAGGCTTGCTCATTTCTGTCTGGTGAGTATATGTGCTGGGAAAAGAGTGTGTTTGGATGAGCTTATTTCCATTGGCTTATTCTGTTTAAAATTAGTTGTGTAACAGTAGAGTTGTACCTGGAAAAAGTAAGAATTTAAAAATCTGTCCATAAGCTGGCTGTGAAAATAAGTTGGCATTTTAAGCTAAAACAAATAAACCTTAAATTTAGCTCTGTTGGCTTTTTAAAAAATCCAGAAATTAAGCTCTTTTTTTTTTTTTGGATAGGTAAGTAGTGCAATTTTATTAATCAGAGAAAAAAAAAAAAACTTTGAGTTCATGATGATGAACACAAAGGAAAAAAGGAAAATACAAAAAAATTATAAGGCAGGTCTAAGTGAAGCTAGGAACTCAAAAACAGATGAATAATTAGAAAAAACCTAACACTGTGCCCAATCAAAGAGTGCGTTGAAACCCAGATTTTGATTGGTCCAATGAAATCAGGTTGCCCTCAAACAGGTGACAATTCCACTCTTTCCACACAATCCACATCAAACAACCCGGTACCATATTCCATATTACAGGCCTCCCAAACCAATTCATCCAACAAAATAATAAAGCTGCAACAGTTCCCAGCATAACCCAATGAATCCCAAATATCCGAAACACATCTCCCCACAGAGCATGGACCCCATTACAATGAAGTAAAAGATGATCCATTGATTCCCCATTACTCCAACACATACAACACCAATTCACCAAAGGCAACCCCCTTCTCATTAGATGATCCAATGTAAGGATCGAACCTAAAGCTGCGGTCTGCATAAAGAACGCAACCCTTTTAGGAACCTTAACGGACCAAATGCCCTTCCATGGAAATGGGGACTTAGTAGCAACCCAAATCACCTGATTAAAAGACTGAGTATCAAACTGGCCCTTACTTTTATGGCACCAACGCATCCTGTCCATCCTCTCACCCCTTGGAACTTGAGAATAAATGTACTTAAGAAAAGAGAAGACTGCCTCTAGTTCTCAATCATGAAAATCTCTCTGAAATCTCAAATTCCAACTCCTAAAAATCCCATCCACTTGGTGATCCAAAACATCAGAGATAAAGCTTCCTTATCAGTTGACATACAAAAGGATTAGGTTACAGAAGCTTAAGAGGAATATCCCCAGCCCACCGATCATGCCTGAATATAGGAAACTACGAGTGCCAAATGTTGAGAAGCTCTTTCAATGTAATGAGGAGTTCAGAGAGTCTAATTAAATTTCATTGGTTTCATATTGTTACAAATAATATTTGAAATGAGTTAATCATATTTATCATGTTAGGTGAGGCTATCATTTTTTTCTTCACACTTATAATAATTGGCCAATTTTGGATGGCCTTGCCTCCTTTCTCGTGGAACTGTTGATCTGTGTCCTGAAATGCAATATAAAACAATGGCCTAACGAAATTTTTGTGATGTTCAGCTCCTCCATGATGTGTGTGTGTGTGTGTGTGTGTGTAGTTTGCCTTTCTCAGGCCATTAGTGTTGAGCCCAGTGGTATAGCCTGCTGTCCTTTCCTAGGAGATCAAGGGTTTGTATCCCCTCTCCCCGTGTTATAACTATCAGATATATATAGTTTGCCTTTCTCTTTCTTTACTCAGGCATTTACTTCTTTGTCTTTAATCTTATTTAAGGCATCTATCCTTGTTGACTTTCTCATCTATGATAGCTAAAGTGTTGTATTTCAGGGTTAGAAACAATATTAGAGCTTATGTTGGTGATGTTGATGCTGCAGCAGTTCCTTGTGGCTTTGGGCGTGCAATTGGTAATAAGGTATCCTGGGCTCCATCTTTTTTGCTGATTTTTTTTCTTCAAAATTAATACTTTATTGAAAAAATGAAGAGAGTTTATGATTACAGAAAATATATGCAAACCTCTTCTAAAGAATAGTGTGGAAAGCAGAATTAGTCTAAAAGAAAGAGAATCTATGAAATCTACAGGAGGTGCATGTCACTGATTCCCATGCACTGATACCACTTACACAATGATCTCACAAATGAAGAGTTCAGCTCAATAATTGACACCTCCACCCCATAAATAGTACTAGAATTCCTTTACTTCCGAAGTGCCCCACATTAGATATGAGGGGGCCATATGCCACACCATATATCGGCCATGTTACTCAAACAAAAGAATTATTCTGCAACATTCTTAGGTCATAATCCTATAATCTTTTCAGCCGATGTTTAGTGTATGATATTAGTAAATGAGTTTATTTCACTTCACTTTTATTTATGTTCAGAAAAATGTCCATTTTCTTTCCATCCCACCTTTGTCGCTACCCAAAAGAGGGTGAAGAATTAGAAAGAAAAAATACTAATTCCCTCAAACCTGAGGACACCAAGACTAAAAGGAAAATAATTTTTTTTGATACGAGGGTTACTGACATAGGACAAGGGGGAGCAAACAAAATCTGATTTAGAACACCTGGGGCAGACCTGGTATAGCTTGGGTTTTGAGGAATTAGGGTTAGGTTTTAGTGAGGAATAGGCTAGAACATAATAGGGATTATAGGGTTTCTAAAGGGACAATGATTAGTAGGGTTTGGGGATGAAACAAAGGAGCAGAATCAGGTTTGGGTTGCTGTGAATAGTGTTCTGAACAGTAACCGTGAATAGTAAAATAAAAGATAAATATCTAGGAATCACTCCTAGGGTTCCTTGGCATCACACCTTGGAATAGTTTGCACACCTTGGAATAGTTTGCATCAAACAAACCATAAACAAAGCTTCATAGCTATAAACTGAATTTATTATTGTTAACCATCTCAATAGATGGCATGACAACTATTTAAATAGAAAGACTAATACCTATTCCTGGTAGAACTATAATTTCTTATAACCCTAATAAGACTTGGACTTGGACTCCTTAGGCTTTTACTACTAAGCCCAACTAAATAACTAAACTTAAAATTAAAATAAGATCCAAAAGAAGATCTAATGGACTGTTAGCACAGCCCATTCCAGAATATTATGAAATTACAAAATTGCCCTTGATACATAAAATCAAATAAAATATAATAAATCTGTCTCTCCAATGCCTCCTGCATCAGTTACATTGAGACACGTATTATTTTTTACTTGGGATGGCTTCCATTGTCTTTAGCTTGGTGCTGTGCTATTTTGTGTTAAGATTATTTATCTGATGAGGTTCTGATATCAATTGTCAAGTAGTTGGTGACTCCTGTATCACATTTTCCAAAAAGTATAATTCTCTAGATGTGTGCATCTGCGTTATAACTACAGACATGCTTAGACCCAAAGACTTAAATTCCTTGGTTTGTATGAAAGTAGTTTCTTGTTCTTAATCAACTGCATATTATTGGTGGTTATTATATTATTGATGCGCTAATCATTGTTTGATCAGGGAGCTGTTGGTTTGAGGCTAAGAGTGTATGATCGGGTAATGTGCTTTGTTAACTGTCACTTTGCTGCACATTTAGAAGCAGTTAATCGTCGCAATGCAGACTTTGATCATGTATATCGAACAATGACGTTCTCCCGACCAACCAACCTTTTCAATGCTGCAGCTGGTACGGTTCTGTACCTGTTCTTCTTTTGCTCACTTGCCTTCTCAATGTATTTAGTCTGGCTTGTTTATAGATCTGGCTTGCCATTGGTCCTTTCTGTTGCAGCTGGTTCTTCTTCTGTTCAAATGCTTCGCAATACCAATGTATGTAATTATATTGATTGGTAAAGCTGCCATTTTGATTGTTAAGTTACTTTCTGTATAAATGATTTTGTTCCAGTTTGTTCATAAAGTATGATTCCCCTACAGGCTATTGGCGCGCACACTGCAGAAGGGATGCCTGAATTATCTGACGCGGACTTGGTCATATTTCTCGGTGATTTCAATTATCGGCTTGATGGTATCTCTTATGATGAAGCAAGGGACTTTATCTCTCAAAGATGCTTTGATTGGCTTAGAGAAAGGGATCAGCTTCGGACAGAAATGGAAGCTGGTAATGTCTTCCAAGGAATGCGTGAAGCAGTCATTACATTTCCTCCCACATACAAGTTCGAAAGGCACCAAGCTGGTCTAGCAGGTTGGTCTTACCTTAACATATATGAATTCTTAGATTAACAGTACTGGCTAGGGCCTCAAAAGAGGGGAAAAAAGTATAGTTTTGTTGGTTATGACCTGCAATGCTGAATGAGTTGATTAAACATTGTTCGGTGACTTGTTGATTTGTTTATGACTCCGATAAGCAATTTCCCTGTTTATAAATGCTTTTCTTTCTTTCTTTCTTTCTTTATTTTTGTTTTGTTTTGTTTTCTCTATTTTGGTGGGGAAAAGCATAAAACCCTTTTGAAAGTTATTGGCATATGAAGTCTCTTAGATTATCTAATAAGGGTTGCCCAAAATCTTCTGAACTTGTGTAAATTGTCTGCAGGGTATGATTCTGGTGAAAAGAAGCGCATTCCTGCCTGGTGTGACAGAATTTTATACCGTGATAGCCGCTCAGCTTTGGTATCTGAGTGCAGCTTGGAGTGTCCTGTAGTCTCTTCAATATCAAGGTAATTTTCCTGGTATTATTGCTTTCTGCACATTTATAGGGAATAGTGAGAATGTTAACACCTACAAAAGAAATTTGTAAATGATGCCTCAGATAATTTAGCAGAGTGTATATATTATGGCCACATTAGATGGCATTTCTGTGCTTATCACATTTCAATTTGACTGGATTCTTTTTTTATTTAACCTGCATGCAATTTCATGTGATTTGGATGGTATGTGTCCAAAATATGCTAAGGGGATGCTAAGAGCCTTGTAGCTCAACTAGCACCTTATGGTTCCACTCTCCCCACCCGAACTATTGACGTATCAAAAAAATCCGAAGGGGATGTGATCAAAATCAAATATAGTCCAACTAAACTAGTCATTCTTTTGGTTTTATATAAAGTGGTAATGGGTGTTGGCTATTATACTAGATGCAATTTGATATCTGCACTTGCTTTCTCTTTCTGTATGTATATGCAAGTGTACTGCCATTAATATGATTATATAAAGCCATCAACATACATAAGATTGTTTTTCTTCTCCCTTGAAATACTTTCCAACTTGACATTTCCTGTTTAATAGGTATGAAGCTTGCATGGATGTGACAGACAGTGATCACAAGCCTGTCCGCTGCATATTTACTGTTGATATTGCTCGAGTTGATGAGTCAATAAGGAGACAAGAGCTTGGTGAAATTCTTGGATCAAATGAGAAAATCAAATATGTTCTTGAAGAACTATGCAAAATCCCGGAAACTATTATCAGTACAAACAACATAATCCTTCAAAACCAGGACACATCCATTTTGCGTATTACAAATAAGTGTGGGAAAAATGATGCTTTCTTTGAAATAATTTGTGAAGGTGAGTCTTCCATTAAGGAAGATGGACAAGCATCGGATCATTGTCCAAGAGGTTCCTTTGGCTATCCACGATGGCTTGAGGTGACTTCTTTAACTTGAATTAATTTGTGTACTTTTATTTGTGACATCTGGACCTAGAGTTGGCTTTGGTCAAATCGGAAGTGTTAAGAGTTAATGTTTGAGCTTGTTATAGATTCTGGGTCATGGTATTAGAGCTGTGGTTTGATTAATTGGTCTTGTGTTTGAAGCTATGGAACCAGGAACCCCCGCTTGTTTCTGTTTCATTCATATACATGCAAGGCCTGCATTTGGTTTTAGCATTATTGGGTAGCCTTACAAGCAAGGTTGGGTATTATATTTAATATATGTGAACTTGATGTACATTATTTCTCCACTTCTTGACAGCTATAGGTTTTTTTTTTTATAAGTAATAAGTTTTATCGATATCAAAAAGGGACACCCTAGTACACGGAGTGTACAGGGGTCAACAATCAAGTACAAAAATTACAAGAATCAAGAAAATCAAAGAAAGAGGTGAATGATTGGTTTTGCAAAGCAAGCAACCAAACCAATAAAGTTATAAAGAAAAATAAGTTGAGGTCTGGATTAATATGTTTCTTATCACCTGAAATCTACCTTTGTTGTTGACTTTGATGTTTATAATTGATTGGATTGATCTGAATTCATTCATGATTAAAGTACTTCAAATTTTGGATCAGAAAACTCCAAGGGCGTCATTGTTTTTGCATATTGACTTGCTTATACAATATATTATTTTGTTGTAATTTTATTTGATGTTTATATCATTGCAAATTCAAGTCCAAGTAGTTGAGAGTTGAATAACCTGTCAGTGTCGAAGAAAGGACCTTGAGGTGAATAATATTCTCTTAGTTGTTCAAAAATATTGTTTAGGCAACAAAGCTTGGATAATGTCCTTAATCCTGTATAATGTTCTTTTGGGTATATGTTATCTTTTATTATACAAGTTGAGTCGCAAAGGAACTTGAAACAACATGCTCATGAAATAAATCTAGTGCCTTCTAATTATTCCCAGAAGCTACATAAAAAGCTTCAGGTGGTGTTTATTTGATATATAGTAGTGCCTTCTATAAAACTCTGTATCAAGAGTCTGAGGAGTGGAGACCTTTTGTGGAAGGTTTGGAGTTTGATCAAATAGGGGAGTTGGAGAGGGGCTGGTTGGAGAGGAGGTTTGAGAAAGATGAGATTCTATCAGTGGTCAGAGATTTGGAAGGGGATAAAGCCCCAGGTCCAGATGGCTTTTCTATGGCCTTTTTCCATCATTGTTGGAGGGTAGTTGAAAGAGACGTTTTGGCAGTCTTTGAAGAATTCCATCAACATTGTAAGTTTGAGAAATCTCTTAATGCTACATTTATAGCGTTGATTCCTAAGAAAAATGAGGCCTCCAACATTCGTGATTTCAGACCTATTAGTTTGGTGGGGAGTCTATATAAAATCTTGGCCAAGGTTTTGGCAAATAGACTGAAAGTGGTTTTAGATCAACTAATATCTGAATCTCAGAATAGCTTTGTAGGAGGTAGGCAAATCCTTGATTCAATTCTCATTGCCAATGAGTGTGTTGATAGCAGAATGAAGAGTAAGATTCCGGGAGTTATTTGTAAGTTAGATATTGAGAAAGCCTATGACAATGTGAATTGGGAGGCACTTCTGAAGTTGTTGAAGAAAATGGGTTTTGGGGAGAAATGGTGTAGCTGGATTCGAACTTGTATCTCTACAGTGCAGTTTTCTGTGTTGGTTAATGGGACCCCAGCAGATTTCTTTGGTAGCTCCAGAGGTTTGAGACAAGGGGATCCGTTGTCTCCCTTATTATTTTTAGTTTTGATGGAGGTGTTTAGTAGGATGGTGAAGAGAATGGAGGGGGCAGGTTTACTTAGTGGTTTTAGGGCGGACGGTAGGAGGGGCAGAGGGGAAAGTGTTTCTCATTTGCTATTTGCGGATGATACTATTTTGTTTTGTGATGCAGAGATGGAGCAAGTCCTTCATGTTCGATTGCTGTTACTTTGTTTTCAGGCTGTGACTGGCTTAAAGGTTAATGTAGCTAAAAGCGAAATGGTCCTATAGGGGAGGTTATTAATTTGCATGCTTTGGCAGAGATATTGGGTTGTAGGGTTGGGGCTTTGCCAATGACTTATCTTGGTATGTCGTTGGGGCGTCCCATAAGTCCCCCTCTATTTGGAACCCTATTTTGGAAAAAATCGAACGGAAGCTAGCTGGGTGGAAGAAGTTGTATTTGTCGAAAGGAGGTAGGATGACTTTGCTTAAAAGCACACTATCCAGCCTTCCCACATATTTTTTATCTCTTTTCACCATCCCTACACATGTGGCAAACAAAATTGAGAAGCTCCAAAGGGATTTCTTGTGGGGAGACCCTAAGAATCATTTAGTGGGATGGGATAAAGTGTGCTTACTTATTGCTAATGGTGGCTTGGGTATTAGGAAATTGACTACCTTCAATAAAGCCTTGCTAGGTAAGTGGCTTTGGCGTTTTGGGATTGAGGAGAATAGGCTTTGGAGGAGGGTGATAGCTTCGAAATTTGGGGAAGAATGGGGGGGTGGACTTCTAAGTTGGGTAGGGGAACTCATGGTTGTGGTTTGTGGAGAAGTATCCGGAAGGGTTGGGAAGTTTTCAGCAAATATGTCCAATATAAGGTTGGGGTGGGGGATAGAGTGAAATTTTGGACAGACAGGTGGTGTGGAGATCTTTCTCTCCAATTGGCTTTCCCAGTCTTATACAATTTTGCTGCAAACAGAGAGACTTCAGTAGAATCATCTTTGATAAGTCAAGGAGCAGGGGATGGGAGAACTTGGAATGTTCGTTTTAATCGAGGTCCTAATGATTGGGAGGCTGCTGTGGTGGTTGATTTCTTCCGATTCTTGGCAGCCAATTTACCTTCAGGGACTGTTGGTGATCGGTTGAGATGGAAGTTGACCAAAAACGGGATTTTACTATCCGTTCATATTATCATAAGTTACATGGCCCTTCTTCTGTTATTTTTCCTTGGAAAGGTATTTGGAAAGTTAAGGCCCCCGGCGCGTTTCTTTCTTTGTTTGGACAGCCGCATGGGATAGGATCCTCACGGGTGATAACTTGCGGCTTAGAGGCTTTAATTTTGTTGACTGGTGTATTATGTGTCGTTGCTATGGTGAGACAGTGGATCATTTGTTGTTACATTGTGGAAAGGCTTATCGGCTGTGGTGCTTTGTCTTTAAGATTTTTGGGATTTCATGGGTTTCCTCATTTACGGTGTCAGATTTTCTGTTTAGTTGGTGGAATTGGTTGGGGAAGCATTCATCTTACATTTGGAACTTAGTTCCATTGTGTTTGATGTGGTGTATTTGGAAGGAACGCAATCGACGGACATTTGAGGATTTGGATAGATCTAAAGACCAAATGCATGCTTTCTTTTCTGGTTCTCTGTTTGATTGGGCTAGGGCTTGGGGACTAACATCTAGTGACTCTCTTCCTCTTTTCCTTAGCTCTCTTTCTTTGTAATTTAAGTTTTTTTGTCTTTGCTTTTTCTTCCTTTTTGTAATTTGCCCTGCTGGTGCTTTTTGCATCTAGCAGTTTTTTATATATTTTTTCTTACCTATCAAAAAAAAAAAAAATTTCAGATTGGAGATTTTCCAAAATGTTGGGCGTTGATTCCTAACACCTTAGGTGTTGATGCCTAAGTTTTATTGCTTGGTGCTGATTCCAGGCAACCCCTAGGTGCTGATTCTTAGGTTTATCTTTTAATTTTCTTGTTATTTTATTTTCCTGTTGATTGTCCTGCAGCAATTTATTAGACCAGGCAACAGCAGAGATCCTACAGCTGCCTACTTTTGTTTTCTTTAGAATAATTATTCAATTTAATTAGTGGGACGGGGACCCATCATTCATGCAAGATGTGAGAGTACCACATTGTTGTATTCCAGGAATATTGAATAATTTTCCACAAATCTAGGGCCCGTTTGGTACTAGTGTTTAAGTATTGTTGTTCAGTTTTCAGAACTTGAAACAACATGCTCATGAAATAAATCTAGTGCCTTCTAATTATTCCTAGAAGCTACATAAAAAGCTTCAGGTGGTGTTTATTTGATATATAGTAGACGATTAATTAATGAAATTTCAGATTGGAGATTTTCCAAAATGTTGGGCGTTGATTCCTAACACCTTAGGTGTTGATGCCTAAGTTTTATTGCTTGGTGCTGATTCCAGGCAACCCCTAGGTGCTGATTCTTAGGGTTATCTTTTAATTTTCTTGTTATTTTATTTTCCTGTTGATTGTCCTGCAGCAATTTATTAGACCAGGCAACAGCAGAGATCCTACAGCTGCCTACTTTTGTTTTCTTTAGAATAATTATTCAATTTGATTAGTGGGACGGGGACCCATCATTCATGCAAGATGTGGGAGTACCACATTGTTGTATTCCAGGAATATTGAATAATTTTTCACAAATCTAGGGCCCGTTTGGTACTAGTGTTTAAGTATTGTTGTTCAGTTTTCAGTGTTGTGGAAATACGTGTCAGAAGTATTATTGTTGTTTAAACATTGAAAACTGTTGTTTAAAAGCTACTACCAAACAGGCCCCCGAACTTTTACAGCGTTGGTTCCATATATATATATATTGTGTTTCATTTTTTTTTTTTCATACATGAAATCATAACTATAAATTTATGGACGAATGTTAAGCCATCATGGTGCTTCAGAACTTTCAGATTTTCTATTGGATCTAGATTTAAAACTGGCTTGTTTATTTGCCAATCAACTCTAGTTCAAATGTTACCCTGTCTCTTTGTAAGAGCAAGACCCACCAGGTGTAACTTACCAATTAAATAAATAAAAAAGCTTATCTATTATTCTTGTATTTGAACCAGGTCGCTCCAGCAGCTGGCATAATCAGACCTAATCATATTGCAGAGGTGTCAGTTCATCATGATGAATTCTTAACTCTGGAAGAGTTTGTTGATGGTGTCCCACAAAACTCGTGGTGTGAAGACAACAGAGACAAGGAAGTTATATTGGTGGTTAAGGTGCGGGGCAGGTATACGATGGAGACAAGAAATCACCGTGTTTGCGTGCGCCATTGTGTTACAGCTAAGATAAAACGGAGTGACCCTGAACTGAACAGCGCTAGGCAAATCCAAGGAACTGTTCTCCACCGGTCTGATATTCAAAGCCTTAGCAGTTCCTATGACGTGGTTGACCACCTACGGAATCTGCATAGCCCTTAAAGCATCTCTGTTAACATGAATTGTCAATGGAGAAAACAAGGCATTGGATGGCCAATTCAATTAGCCTAAAGGGATCCTCCCATGTCTACATGGTCCAGTCATACAAGCATCTTGATGTAAATACTTGAGGTGCTTGGTTACCTTTTCATTCTTTAAGTTTTCTTTTTTCCAGTTGATTTGTGTCTATAGAATTTTCATTTAGTTCATCTGGTGCCAATTCTTTTGAACTTTCATGAGTTTGTTGTGCAAGGTCTCATTCCAACTTGTGATATTTTGGACTGATTTTCTGTTTTCAAGTGTACAGCTAATACATCGAGCAGCAGGAGGGGGTGAATTTTTATTTGACCTCCTGTTTATAAGTGAACCTATTTATTGTGTGAAATATGAACAGTATCCGTCATCAATTAGATCAAGGAGCAGATTCTGCAGTGAGTTTCCATATATGGCATGGAATTGTTTTCTCTTGTTTTTCAGTTGCTGCTGCTACTGCTACTGCTACCACTGCCAGTTTTAAGGGTTTGTTAAATTATTTTATTGGTTCGAATAGAAAATTCCAAATTCATGATTTTCTGTTTTATAGTGAATAAACATTATATCTATCTTAATCTTACCCCATATACTGAAATTTACTTTGCTGGGGCAAAGCCAAATCGGGCATGGTTTCATTTGTATATCGGTACCAGCTGAGTTACTCTTTGCCTTATAATCTGAAAATATTAATGTAGGATTCAACTAATCGGTTATTTATTTTTTATTTTATTTTACTTTATTTTAAAATTAGTTATCTTTCTTTAATTAACTTTTTATTCATGAAAGATAATGATTGTATAGTGCCTATTGTCATGCAATTTCAAATAATCAATGTGCACTTTACCTTTTGAGTATTGAATACTCTAAAGTCATGTGAAGCACCTATTATGGGTGTGACTTGCTGATTTTGCAAGAAGGGAGCTTCCCTTGGTGGTGTTAGGTTTTTCAGATTGATCGTGCTTTTGACTACTGCTGCTGCTGCTGCTGCTACTAATGAAGGTTTTTAAAATTAATTTTCTAGTTTTATTAAAGAATTTCAGTATTTTCAAATTGACTGCAATTTCTCGTTTATTCTTGGTTTCATTTATTTGGATGGTTTCAACTTTGAAGTCAGCATTTTAGAACTGCTCACCCGTCCTCTTTATAGCTCTGTGGCATGAATACTTATGAGTATCAAGTCATAGGTTCGAAAGCAGGTGAGACAGCAATGAGAGAAAACTGAAACCAGTATATTGAAGTTAGGAGTTGAAAAACTGTTCACCAACTTAGGAATGCAATAAAGAGGAAGTCTTCCTAGAGCTGCTTGATAGAAGATCATATGATTCTCAAAAGCAAAATTCAAGATGAGTTTATTTTCAAACTAGTTGAGGGAAACTTTTCAAACTTCTCATATATCTTTATTTTTGGTGTGAATCATGAAAATCTAACCGTTGAATTTTATGTTCTTTATGTTCTTAATATACATATCAAATTTCTTTCAAATCGAATTTTGTTTACTATTCGATTAATAAATTTATTTTTTATACATAATTTTAAATTATAAAAATTTCAAATTTTAACATGTGTTTAATGACATAGTAATTGATGTTTGATATTTTAAAATTTTGCAAGCATGAATGATATAATAGGAACATTCAATCAACGGTTAGGTTTTTAGAATTTACACTTAATATAAAGATATTATGAGGAGTTTAAAGGATTTCTCTTCAAACTATTTTGGACAAGAGCTTTGTTTTTCTTTTATTGTGTGGTTTAGCATAAAAAAAACCTTTCTTGGCAACTACAATGGGGTTGTAGGGAAGATGTTCAATGTCTCTCTTCATGGGAGCTCAGAAAAGTAGGAACTACCTCCTATGAATGTTTTTAATTTATTTAAAAAAAAAAAAAAAAAGGAATTGGGATAGTCTTCTTGGGAACTGTATTATTCTTAAAAAAATTGGCGACTGTGCTTCGGGGTTTCACTTGGATTATATACTATTGGAAATTAAGGCTCTATTTGGATTTTTTTTTTTTCCATCACTCTTCACTTAATTTTCGTCACTAATCACTCGTAACTTAAAATACCCTGACTCTTTACACAAAGTCTGTTTGGCACCATCACTTAAAATTTTTAACTATTTGTGGGTCCCATATCTGTAATTTGGTGTAGTTTTTTTTTTTTTTTTTTTTTTTTTTTTTTACCTTAAGTACCCAAACTTATCGAACCCAGTGATTAAAAAAAAAAAAAAAAAAAAACTTAATGAAGAAGACCAAGACCCAACGTGAAAGGGGGAAAAAAAAAAGAAAAAAGAAGAAGAAGAAGCCACCCAGTGTGAAAGGAAAAAGAAAAAAAAAAAAGATGAAGAAACTAAACTCACCGAATTAGTGAAGGAAAAAAAAGGGTCAAAAGTTGCGACTAACTTTGACAATGAAATTTAGTATGTAGTTTTAATTACAAAAATGTCATTGAAAACAGAGTTATGGAAACTGAAAACACATTTTAAATTGAAAACATCTAAAATGTGTTTTCAGTTTCTTAATTCATCACTCAAGAATCAGAGAATTGAGTGATGAAAACAATAACTGGAAACAAAATCCAAACAAGCCTTTCAGTGATGGGTTCTATCATTTTTGAGTTATGAGTGATGGAAATAGAGTTATGAATTATGGAAACATGAAATCCAAATACTTTAAGGGCTATTTGGATGCTTTTTTTTCATTACTCAATTTCTGTCACTTATCACTCATCACTTTAAAATACCTTACCCGTTTTGCACTATCACTTACTTGCCATCACTCAATATTTTTCACATTGTTTGTGGGCTCCATACCTATCACTCGATGTAGCCTTCCCCCCCCCCCCCTAGTGCCCAAACTCACCGAACCCAGTAAAAAAAGAAAACGAACTGAAGAACGAAAATTAGAGGTGATGAAGAACCAAAAGAAACCCAGAAACTCGAACCCAGTGTGAAAAAAAAAAAAGAAAAAAAAGAAAAACCAAGAAAATTGAACAAGTGAAAGAAGAACAAAAAAAAAAAAAAAATGAAGAAGAAAGAATGGAAGACTAAAAATTAGAGGTGATGAAGAACCAAAAAAAAAGGATGAACAAACAGACCGAACCCAGGAGAAGAAAGGAAAAAAAAAAAGTCAAAAGGTGCAGCTGACCTGACTAGTGGGTCCCTCCATGTGTGTGTGAGAGTGCCTTTTTCCTTCAGCATAGCGGCCCAAGGATCCTAGGCCAAATAATTGTTCTTGGTGGACTATGCTTAGTTCACCGCAGCTAAAAGACTGTTTAAGAACCAAGTGGTGCACAAAGCAAATTTCCTACAACATAAATAAACTAATAAGCAAAAATATTTATATTGAATGACAACGAAAACAGCAAAGAAATGCACAGGAATAAAAAATACAGTAAAACTGGGGTTAGGGATCCTTGAATTAATGAGAGATATTTTATTAATTTTCTTTGGTTATGATTACAATTTGCTCACTAAGACGTGATACAAGGTTCAACTAAATTCAAAAAATACAGACTTTGATGGCTATTCAAGTCTCCAAGGCTTGTAAAATTTGAATCCTTTTGAATCCAAGTATGTGCTATAGTGGCTGTCTCTAGGATACCGGGAGAAAATTCCTTTATTTTTCCTTGAACTTTACAGAGTTTCTTTCTAAAGCTCTATTATGCTATCTTTTCTAAGAATCTAGAAAAATGGCGATGAATGAATGTCCTTTAGCATGGGTTTCTCATTCCTTTTATAGTGCGACTCTAGGGCTTCGAGGTACCAGCAATTTCCCTCTTTTACCCCTCAGAGCTCGTGCTGTGTCAACTTACTTAGGGGCTGCTCGTTTCCTTCTTTCTCATAATTTCCTCCTTTTGGTGCGACTAAGTTGAAAGCCCCTAACTAATTTTTTATTTCAAGATCCCCTTAGGTTGCTAATCTTAGCTATTTGGCCCTTTTCTTCACCTTTCCAGTTTTTGGTTACACTCCATCCTTGTCATTTTTCCCAAACAGTTGGAATCTTTTACTGCTGGGTTGAAAACTTCCTTCCAGTCACTTCTTCTTATGGTTTTCTCATTCTTGGTTCCTTGAGGCACAACTCTTTCGTTCATAAATGTTTGCTTTGTACTTTATGATCCCTCACTGCATGACTGGGCGCTTGAGACCTGCCTGCCCTTCATCCTTTGTGCTTTTTTTTTTTTCTCTAAGCCATTTTATCCTTACTTAGATTGTGTTGCGCGTCCTAGGGATCCCCGGCCTCTGGTAACCTTTAGGATCCCGACCCAGCTCTTTCTTTTGGGTTTCTTTTGGTTTATTGATCTTGGCTAGCTGGGCCTTTCCTTTGCTTTATGGATTTTAAAGCCTATTTCTTCATAGGTTTTTGGATCCCAATTCTGTGGACTTCTCACCCTTTTCTTTTTTCTTTTCCTCTTTTCTTCATTACGTGAGTCCAGCTTTTTTATTTTTTTCTAGCCTCATTTCCCATGAAATTAGCCCAATGTGTTATTTCTTTGGGCCTTGGGTTGTGATTAATTTTGAACCTCAACAGTGTGTTTAATTACAAAAATGCCATTGAAAACAGAGTTATGGAAATTGAAAACAGCTAAAATGTGTTTTCAGTTTCCATAACTCATAACTCAAAAATCAAAGAATTGAGTAATGGAAATAAAAAACTGAAAACAGAGTTTTGTGGTGCCAAACGGACTTCTCAGCTATGAGTCCTACCATTTTTGAGTTATGAGTTATAGAAACAGAGTTATGAGTTATGAAATAACTCATCCAAACAGCCTCTAAATCTCTTACCAGTGTTGATTTTGAAAATTGACATGGTTGGATGAACAAAATACTCCAAAGAATCACGATAGAATTTTAAGAACGAAGAAGCTATATATAGAGCGATCTACACAAATGTTAGGTTAAAGTCCACCTATGGGGCCAGCTATATAAGGTGGTATTGGTAAGTTTGTAGGGAATGAGCCCGTAGCCCAATGGCCCAATCCGAGGACAGCAATCCGTTCGAGGATGATTTAATAAGGGTATGATACGAATAATATAAGAAGAAGAGCCAAGGATTGCAAATGAAAATCCAAAATGTGTCTGAGGAGAAGATTCACCTCAGAATGATAGTTCGAGGTGAGTGTAACTATCTGATTACCCTAGATAGTCCATAAGGTTGTATTGTAATTCAGAAACGGATATGGGATAGTGGAGACAACAAATATCTTCTGACGCTGCTACCTCCACATTAAATGCTTCCTAGCTAACTCTCTGGCCGCATTAATGTGGAGGTGATGCCTGAACAATGATCAAGCAGCCTTATGATGACTGGTTGAGGATTCTAAAGAGTGGGAGATGGGACAGAAAGGAGTTCCCAAGATAGAACCTACACGTGTACGGCGAAAGTGAGGGGAGGAACGTAGTATATAACATGAAAATGAATGACATTTGAAAAGGACACAAAAAATGAACCAGAGAAGGAAAGGCTTTTTCTATCAAGTAGAGCTAGTTCTTTCACCCACTCTCTAAAAATTTATTGTTTGCGCTTGTTGGACCGTTTTCCCTTTCATTTTAGGAGGCTTTTCCAAATTGAGTCCCTAAAATTGGCGCCGTCTGTGGGAAGAACTTGATCTATTTCTAGGGAAAGGTCAGTGCACAGTTAAAATGGAAGAGGGAGCACCGCAACAACCAGTGGTAAACCCACAACAGACAGATGTTAACCCCCTCCAGGCAGAGTCCAGGGTGTCCCAGCATGACAATCCGTTGGTAGTCCATGAACAAAGTGGGGATCGCGAGGGAAATGTGCAGACAACCCATACTGAGAGAAGTCATTCTCGGGACAGAAGCCATATTTCCCATGTAAAGAACGACGAGGACATGCAATGTGAGATAAACAAACTGAAAAGGGAATTGCGACACGAACGATGAAAGCGTAGGTCTCACCACTCCAGGCAATCTTCTGAAGAGTCCAATGACACCAGTTATAGGTGGAGGTCGAGAACTCCGCCTAGTGAATCTTTTTCCTACGATGAGGAGCACCACCGCGGGCAGGGGGACAAAAGTCCGCCTCGCCGGGGGTTGGGGAATAACGCTTTGAACAAAGCTTTGAGTCAGGTTTCAAAATCACCCTTCGCGTGACGTATCGAGGATGCAGATCTTCCTCGGCGATTCCATCAACCCACATTCACCATTTATAATGGTAGGACGGATCCAGTAGAGCATGTCAGCCCTTACAATCAAAGAATGACTGTTCATGCTAAGGACGAGGCCTTGATATGTAAGGTTTTCCCATCTAGCTTGGGCCTAGTGGCGATGAGATGGTTTAACGGTCTGAGAGCAAATTCCATTGGCTCTTTTGAGAAGCTTACCCAGGCTTTTGGTGCCCGCTTTATCACCTGCAGGAGAGTCTCTCAACCCTTGGGTTCGTTACTGTCCATGTCTATGCGTGAGGGGGAGACCCTGAAAGCCTATTCTGATAGATGCTGGAAAATGTTCAATGAAGTAGATGGGGCCTACGACGACGTGGCCATTAATACTTTTCCGGCTGGCCTGCCAACCGAGCATGATCTGAGGAAATCCTTGACTGGCAAACTTGTTACTAGTGTGCACCAGCTTATGGATCAGATTGACAAGTATAGAAGGGTAGAGAAGGATCAGATACAGGGTAGAGGCAAATCCAAGGTAATCCTTCAGGAAATGAGGGATTTCAGGTCGGACCGGTATAACAATAATCGACCTCGGAAGGATTTTGGGGGGCAACCAGGATCAACTAATTATCAGGTGGTTAATGTGGTGTTCCAAGAACCGGTGCAACGGGTTCTAGAGAAGATAAAAGACGAGCCATTCTTTAGATGGCCTAATAGAATGGCAGGGGATCCTGCAAAACGTAATCGAAACCTCTACTACCAGTATCACCAGGATTATAGGCACACTACTGAGGATTGTAGAAATTTGTGCGATCATTTGGATCAGCTGGTTCGAGAAGGAAAGTTGACCCAACTTCTGCATCATTCCAGTGGCCGAGTGTTGACACCCCATTTTGCAACCTCCATTTAACCTCACATGGAGGGTAAAATGGTACTTTCACTTTAAAAATATGCATCTTGATTCTAGCCATTAGATCATTGGACTCATTTCACCAAAATAATCTTGATGTTGTAACGATCAAATCGACTGGTCATAAGCCCTAATCGGACCATTAGATTGAAAGTTATCATCAAATCAAGTTTTAATGGCTAAGATGTACTATCACAAATTGAGTCCGACTATATGTGATTATGAACAATTGATTTCAATTGGTTATAGGTGTAATCAATTTGAGAACAATGATGTGTCATAATTTAATTGGTTAGGACTACATTTTATGGTGAGGTTGCATACACCTAATTAATTAGATAGTTAAACATTAATTATTCAATGAGTAATTTGTGTAATTATCTTTTAATTAGAGTAAATTGGGAACCAATTAATTCTGAAATGGGAGTGATTGGAGCCATTTAATGTTAATTGGGAGCTAATTTGGGACCTATTAATGTTAATTGTGCTGAAACCATTTTCTAACAAATGACCTCTGCTCACTATTTCATCAATATCTCTCAGAATATTTTGAATCTGTGAATGAGGTTAATTTTCCCAGAAACTAGACATCCAGGGCTTCAATTTGAGCACAAGAACGAGACAATTCCGATCAGAATTGGGTCAGATATGATTTTTTGAAGTTAGCTCTACAAGCTGTTACAGCAGCTACGGGAAAACCGAATTTTGGCTTGCTCCCCACTCCCACCAATCTCTCCATTTAATGCACCAGATTTTCCCAAGGCTAAAATGAGGTCTAGGTTCATAATCCTTGTCAACCCTCATTAAATGGCCTTCCATTCATATTCCCTCCACTACCACTATATAAACCCTCCCCCTCCTTCATTCCAAGGGACCAAAAAATCCCCTCTCTTCTCCTCTCTTGAGTTCTAGTGAAGTTGAGTAGTCTTGTCATATCTTGGTCTTCCTGAGACTCAAGGTATTGAGTGAGACTCACTCTTCCTCTCCTAACTCTTCTTTTCCTCCACCCTAGGACCTCCCTCAAGAGTCTCCTCTTCCACCATATGGATCTTGCATGAAGGATAATCTCTTTCCCTAAT
>NW_027069726.1:151066-244153 GCF_002906115.3 Quercus suber | reverse complement strand
GACCACAAACTTAATGAAAATTAATACACTATGACATCCTTTGGAGTATTAAACAGAAACTAAGTTATGTCCATTGAGGTGTTAAACGGAAAATAAAGCACAATAGACTGTCCAGTCAACGAACTTAGTAGAGATCAGTACTTCTTAACTGGGGTCCGTGCAATTAAAATAGTGTATCAAGGCAAATACCATGAGCATCACTTAAAGCATTTTAAGATGCCCAGTACCTCACTGGTCAGAATGTTTTTAAAACATCTTCTTAAATTTGGACACTTTGTAATGAATTAAAAGCAAGCCTTGATAAAGTAGTGAGATTTATGATTAAGGTTTACTTTGGTTTCTAACTAGTACGCCTAAAGTTAAGTCTTCCTTAGTAATATCAGATTTCCTTCTCACCCCATCATACAAAAACAAAGGATAATCGCATAGAAAATTGCACAAGTGACAGATAAAGCAATCACGTCTTATATAAATGTGATAAAAGAAAAAAAAATATTAATAATATATATACATCACATTCTAAATGTCTTCAAAAGATAAATAAAATGAAAAATAAAGAAAAGTTAATTAGGATAATTATGGTTTTAGTTTTATTTGGAGCTTGGGTTGGGGAGCTTTCCCAGTTGCTTGTGGAGGAACATCTTTTTCCTTCTCCATTTGGACTCCTCTAGCAGGCAGAGTGGTTGAAGCTAAAGCCTGTTCAAAGCTCTGAGAAGCTGCTCCATCTTTGGGCCTCTCACTTGCTTTGTCCGAAGAGATATCTTTGGCAACTTCAGACGCTTTGGGTTGCTCCTGTTGGTTGAGAATGGGAGGATTCTGAATTTTGGCTTCTTTGGCCGAATCAACAGCTGTAGAAGATGCATCCTGTGGCTGAGAAGAGGGGCCTGAGGCTCATATAGCTGGGGGGAAGTAAACGCTGTCTGGTCTCCTCAGCTCGGAAGAAGCGTCAACACCAGCTCGGTTAAGAGCTTCTGTCCAAGTCTGGGCACAATATACTCGGCAGACAACTGGCACCTCAGTTCTGAATTTCTCCTCCGTTTCAGCTACACCGATGTCATACCCGTCCTGCTCAGCTTTATCTTTTTCTTTTTCAACCTCGGCCTTTGCAGTTTCTGCCTCGGCTTTTACCTTTTCAGCCTGGCCTCTGAGCCTCTGGGCTTCCTCCAGTTGTTTCTTCAAATTTGATATCTACTCTTAGGAAGTTACTAGCTGGTCAGTAGCGTCACGCAGACGCTTCCTCTGATCCTTGGCCTACCTCTGAGCGTTATCCAGGGCTGACTCGACACTCTTCCAAGCGTGTTCTTCCTCGGCCAACTTCTTCTTCAGCTGCGCATTACTTTGTTCAGCAATGGTAAGTGTTTGCACAGCTGCGGCCCGCATCTTCCTCTCATTATCCAGTTGCTGGCCATAAGAATTGGTGATCTCCTCTATCCTGAAAGTGGCTTGGACGGCCTAGAGGAAAGGGAGTTAGAGATGCAATGAATAAAGTTATGTGCAGGACATCTATAATTAAAAAGGTAAAGCAAGAAAGATATCATACCATGCCTAAGTATCTCTTAGCGTTCAAGAAAACTTCATTCTTCCTTATACCTCTCAGCTCTGTTACATCCTTAGGGAGCAGGAGGGTTTCCTCAAAGACTGAGGCGACGTGGCACCCAATTCGGCCGTTGAAATTTCTAAGGGATGCATCCTCCCTTAGGGGCTCACCATCGAGCATGGGTGTGGGGAGCCAAGCCTCAAGCTTCGAGGACGAGGCGGATGTCTTTCCCGCGGCTCGTTCAGATCCATGGCTAACCTTTTGCTGCTTCACAGCTCATTGAGCCTCATCTTCAAGAATCAGTCAGGACCTCCCGGCTTCCACTACTTCCTTGTCTTTGGAATCTCTCCTCCTCTTCGGATCGGTAGGTTCGATCACAGGTGGTTGGGATGGTTGATGAGGGGGAAAAGGAGATTTGGGAGGAGGGGGAAGCCTAGGTTGGGTTGACTTCCCCGGCGCACCCTTCCCAGGCTGGCCTTCGATCACATCCAGCAAACTCCTCTGAATTTTCCTCTGGATGCCCATTTCTTCAGAAATTGCCTCGGGAGATGGAGGTTGATTAAACACTTCGAATTTGTCCTCCGAGTCCAACAGTTCTACAAATCCCTCTAAAGCTTCTTCTTCTTCTTCTTCTTCTTCTTCTTCTTCTTCCTCTCTTCCTTCCTGAGGAACAAGGCGCGATGAAGAAGCCCCCACAGAGGGTGTGGCCACGTGTAGCGGCTCGGTAAAAGGAGTCCCTTCAGGGATCGAAACGCCTTCAGGGACAATAAACCCTTCAAAAGCTACACTGATACGGTGAAGCCGAGGGTCCTTAGCCTTTATCACACACTTTGGGGCTTGAAATGCCGAGGAGATAGGCTTATATCCGAGGATGATATGTGCTACTCTAAGTTGGCCGTCAGATGGGTTCACGTATACCTCGGATCGCAGGAGTCTATCCAAACTTTCCCTATTGACTAGTCCGAACTGAGGCCTGGTAGCGCGCTTATCTGCAAGGTCATTAAAATAAGAAGAAAGCTTTATTAGAAACAAAAATAATTTGAACTGAAGAGCACAAACCAAACTATATAAACTTATTGCCAAAAACCCCACCTGGCTTTCCCTCTCTAGTCGGGTAGGGTAGACCGTCATGCCACTCCCCAGAAAAGATTAAAAAGTCATCTTTTAAGCCCTTATTCGATGTAGGGAGACATTGAATTAACCTGACTTCAGGGTGCCTAGACTTAAGATAGTAACCCTGACCTTTTAGATGATTAAGGTTATACAACCAATTCACATCGTGATGGGTCAGGCCTAGGTTCATCTTCTCGTTTAGGACTTCTATACTCCCTAATACCCTAAACATGTTGGGGGCACACTGTGTGGGAGATTACCTAAAGAATCTAAAGTAGTTTCTAGTGGGATTACCTATAGGAATGGTCATCCCTCCCTCCACAAAGGCAATCATAGGGATGACCACTTCTCCTGTCTTCCTATCTTTCACCCATGTTTCTGGAGAAGCATATCTCATACCCACTGTTGGGGGAATCCCATACTTCGATCTAAATGCCTCTATATTCTCCTCGGACTCAACTAAAATTTTAAACCTACCCATTCTCTAAAAGTTATGAAGAAAAGCTAACAAAAAGGGAATGAGAACTAAGAAGGTTCAAGGAGACTTACAGGTTTAAAAAGGAGATCCTCGGACAGGGTTGTGGTATTTATGAATGCACGATGAGGCAAAAGAAAGTGACAGGTTCAATGGATGTGCGCTGTGATAATATGATTGTTGTAACTGGAAAGAAGGTCGATTTAAAAAGCTATTTATAGTGGTGCAGAAATTGTGAGCGGGAAAAATCCCGCCCATAAATATTGAAAACCCTTTACCGTTAGATTAGCATTTTGCCGTTGAACGTGGGGGACAGACAGGCCACCATAATTTAATGAGGCACGCTCCTGAAGCCAAAACGTCAGAAATGCGCCTTGGGCAGGTAGAAAGGTGTTCTAGAGATTATGAAAAGAGGATGACGGCAAGATATCAAAATCTCCCTTCTGCCGAGGTGACAAAAAGTGAGATTTTGAGGGGCTATTATGGGGCCAGCTATATAAGGTGGTATTGGTAAGTTTGTAGGGATTGGGCCTGCGGCCCAATGGCCCAATTTGAGGACAGCAATCCGTCCGAGGATGATTTAATAAAGGCATGATATGAATAATATAAGAAGAAGAGCCGAGGATTGCAAATGAAAATCCAAAATGTGTTCGAGAAGAAGATTCACCTCAGAACGACAGTCCGAGGTGGATGCAACTATCTGATTACCCTAGATAGTCCATAAGGTTGTACTGTAATTGAGAAACGAATATGGGATAGTAGAGGCAACAAATATCTTCTGACGCTACTACCTCCACATTAAATGCTTCCTAGCTAACCCTCTGGCCGCATTAATGTAAAGGTGATGCTTGAACAGTGATCAAGTAGCCTTATGATTGCTGGTTGAGGATTCTAGAGAGTGGGAGATGGGACAGAAAGGAGTTCTCAGGATAGAACCTACACATGTACGGTGAAAGCAAGGGGAGGAACGTAGTATATAACATGAATGGGGATGACATTATAGAGGGAGACTGAAAATACAAGAAACGAGAGGCTTTTCCTATCAAATAGAGCTAGTTCTTTCACCCACTCTCTAAAAATTTATTGTTTAGGCTTGTTGGACCGTTTTTCCCTCTCATTTCTGGAGGCTTTTCCAAATTGAGTCCCTACACTACTTATTTTGCCCGAAAAGGGCATGGTCCAATTTTGTCCTGGAATTGGCTTACTAACGTGATAAGCTTTATAACTTTGTTTCTTGAATTACAAGAAAAAATTGGCAAATGCCTTTTTTGAGCAAAAAAAGTAACATTCTGCCCTCTTTCTCAAACTAATTAGAGAAATGTCTCTCTTTTTTAACTCGATTTGCACCTCTTTTTTTCACTCGATTTGCTCAAAATCAAGTTTAAAAAAAAAATTTCTAGAGCCCTATAATGGCGTTTTAAGGAGCCTATAGTAACGTTTTCATGACCTATAGTGGCGTTTTGTAACTCAACCTCCATGAACTCAAGATATAGGTAATTTTTTTTTTCATTTTTTTTACCTATAACTTGAGTTCATGGAGGTCGAGTTACAAAACGCTACTATAGGTCCTTAAAACATCACTGTAGGCTTCTTAAAAATGCCACTATAGGGCCTAACTCGATTTTGAGCAAATCAAGTTTTAAAAGAGGAGCATTTTCCTAATTAGTTTAGGAAAGAGGCAGAATGCTGCTTTTTTTGCTCAAAAAGGGCATTGGCCAATTTTTTCCTGAATTACAAAACAAAACACAATAGGCGTATATATCATGTGGAAAATAATAATAATCAATTACAGTTCAAGACAAACATGGATATCAATTAACACAATTGCAAGCATATATTCAATATGCATAGTAATATTGTGAAAACAAACATGGATATCAATTAAGAATGCCATCATTAAACCATGATTGATATATATATAAAATAAAAATAAAATAAAAATAAATAAAAAAACACGGTTACAAAACCGAAAGAACATAAACAAGTGTAAATAGCTACATCAATTAGTAAATAAGTCAATAAAACTCAAACCCTCAAATTACTTCCTTTAAGTTAGATACATGAAAAAATTATGCTCTCCGCCCATAATAAAAAATTCCTATGCTCCCTACACTCTCACTCCCCCTTTTTCTCATTGAGCATCATATTAAAAAATGGGAATAGGGAGCCAATTTAATTTTGGTTGTATCTTTTTAAGGATGATTTAATAATTACGAAAATGAAAGTATGGGAATTCGCGCTCTAATTCTACCTATAAAAAAGCACTGACAATGCCAATAAACTACAAGTCCCTCAGTTAGGTTGCAATACTTTGAAATAGAAGGTAAATATCATTAAAGAATAATCGTGATAACTCCTATTTAGAAAAAAAAATCAAAATCAAAATCAAAATTAAATGGTCTCACTTGAACGCCCAAATCAAATCTATATATAAAAAGTGTGAATGAGTAAAGCAACAGTGCATTTGGTTTATTCAAGTGGCACTGTTCTGCTAGCCATTTTCTTTTTCTTTTTTTTGTTAAACTCTATCAAAACAACAAATTTTCATAATTATTAGAGGTGTTAAGTCCTTATCGATCAAAACAAAATAATAAAAATATCATATTGGGACCAACCACATCTAAAACTAAAGGTATTGTAAAAAAAAAAAAGTGTTATATCTACAACATCTTTCACAATATTTTTATAATAAATCATAGTGGTAAATTGTTATTGGTTTTAATTCAAACTTATATATATAAAAAGTGTAAAAGGTGTAAGTGAGGAAAGCAACAGTACCACTTTGAACAAACATTGGCCCTTTTTTTTTTTTTTTGGTTAATATCATCAGTTGAACTCTATTTAAACAAAAAATTGTCATAATATTTTCACAATTGTTAGAGGTGTTAAGTCTTTATAGGTCAAAATAAAATAACAAAAATATCATACTAAGACTAACCACAACTAAAATAAAGGTATTGTGGAAAAAGAAGTGTTACATCTACAATATTTTTCACAATATTTTCATAACAAATCATATGTGGTAAATTATTGTTGATTCTTATTTAAACTTTTATATATAAAAAGGGTCAATGCTCAAAGCTACAGTAGTTTTGTTTTATTCAATGTAATCCATTTCACTGGCTTTCTATTTTTTTTGTTTTTTTTTTTTTTTTTTTTTTGGAAATATAGCCTATTGAACACATTTTTTATTTTTTTATTTTTATATACATATGAGCCATTATCTTAAAAGAATAAAATATTATCACAACAAATTGTCACAATATTTTCTCAATTGTTGAGATATTAATTCTTTATAAGCTAAAATAAAATTTTATATATATATATATATAATACTGGAAACAACCACAACTAAAAAGATAGGTATTGTGAAAAAAAAAAAAAAAAAAAGTGCGACATCCACAACATTTTTCACAACACTTTCGTAACAAATCATAGATGATAAATTGTTATTATTTCTATTTTAAACTTACCAATGAAAATACTTTTTTTCCTATCAATAACAACCTGTAACAACCTATTACTTTATGATTTGTTATAAAAATATTGTGAACATAGCATTTCTCTTGTGAAAACTAGCTCTCTTTTCTTTCTTTCTTTTTGGAAATATCACCTATTGAACACGTTTTTTTATTTTTTTTATCTGCATATGAGTTGTTACCCTAAAAGAATAAAATATTATCACAACAAATTGTCACAATATTTTCACAATTGTTCAAGAGTTATTCTTTATAGGCAAAAATGAAATATATATATATATATATATATCTCATACTGGAACTAACTACAATTAAAAATAAAAGTATTGTTAAAAAAATAAAAAGTGTGACATCCACGACTTTTTCACAATATTTTCATAACACATTATAGGTGGTAAATTGTTATCCTTTTACAATTGCCATTGGGTTGACTAGATTTTGGGTGTGGCTGAAGTGGGCATTTGGAGTTTGATGTGGTGGTTGATGGCAATTTTGTGTTAGAGGTTAGGTCCTTAGCCATTGTGTTTGAATCAAGGCCATTATTGAGTGTTTTTTGGGTTTCTTTGTGAAGAACATGAGGATTTTCCTTTTGGTTTTCTTGGCTACCAAACACTGAATAAAGATGAAACTTTGTTTAGCTTTTCTTTTTAATTTTCTAGGCTACCAACCACAGAGTGGAGAAGATTTATGTGGCTTTCTCCTAATGATTTACTCAGCTACCAAACACAATCATTAATAATTTTTATTTTAAGAAAAAAAAAATCATAGAAAATTGTTGTAGTATGGACTGTAGAAGCTGAAATATTTTTAGTTTTTTATCCATAAAAAAAAAAATTAAATGATAACACACACTACCACTCCCTCTCAAATACCAAATTTAATAATAAAAAAAATTAAACCCAAAATCTGCAGAAAATCAAAATGCAAAAGTTTTAAGATTGGGTTTTCATTTTCTGCAAATTTTGGGTTTAATTTTTTTATTAAATTTGGCATTTGAGACAGAGTGCTCAACAACTCATGTGTGACAGAGGTATAATAAAATTTGGGATTAAATGAGATATTATATTCACTTTCTAATAAAATGCTGACTTGGAGTTCCATTATTGGTGGGTGTAAAACACATGTTTTACATCCCATTTGGACAGAACAAAAGGGTTATTCTACCGTACTCCCTAATTTTTTGGTGGTACGATACCCACCCATATCTGAACCATTAACTTGGTGTAGTTATCATCTTAGCCGTTAATTTAATTTTAGTAGAAACCGGTTAGTGGCAAAGTAAGTTAGTGTATATAAACAAAAAAAAAAAAAAAATTCTAATGGTCTCTCTCAGTTTTTTTCCTCACGCGTTCTCTGATTTTTCTTCCTCTCTCGCGTTCTTCACTTCCTCTTGCGTTCTGGTAAAGGTTTCTTTCTTTCTAAAAAAAAATAAAAATTGAAGGTTTCTTTAAAGGATCATAATCGTTTTGATATTGTTAAAGGTAAGTATCAAAACGATAAAACACTATTTTCACTACTATCGTTTTGTTTCCCTTTCTTCTTTATTAGTTTCTTGTGGGTATTGTGTATGGGGTGGGTGGGTGGGGAAGAGTCCTCAATCTTCTTCTGGTTTGTTTGGATGGCATGGGATTTCGTTGAGGATTTGGATTTAGGTGGGTAACTTAAAAAGAGAAGAACTTGTATTTGACCCTAATCCATCCTGGAATTCAAGTTCCAAATCTATTGATTTCAAATCCCTCACTAACCGTGGAATTTGGGAAATCCTCCCACAACGCTCTTGTCTTCACTGCCTCAAGCTGCAACAACAATGTTAAAGNCTTTGGGCTGTCAGAGCCGGTGCCGGTCCACCGGAAAATAAACGGGAAGCCGGAAAAATAGATACGGGGCGAAACAGAAAAAACTCAGAAAAACCCCCAAATTTTAAGATCCACCTCGTCAATCTTACCTCGTTTTTCCTTCTCTTCTTCGTATGTCTCTGCTACGCATATTTTCTTTCCTTTGTTTCGCGCGGCCTCTGTTTGTACAGCCGCTTCATCTTCTTCATTTATTCCAGCGTGGTCTGTCTCTGTGTTTAGTTTTGGAACACTCACCTGAAAGTAGACACAAGAATGAAAAAAAAGTAAGTGACAAGATTCAAAGCAAAACGTGTGGAGGTGAAAAAAAGAATGAAAAAAAATAAATAAAAGACTAATGGGCTACAGCTGTGTTAGCAAGATGTGTGGAGGTGAAAAAAACGAATGAAAAAAAAAAAAAAAATCCTAATGGGTTGGGACTTTCAGAAGTTGACCCTATAGGTGTATGACCCTATAGGTGTAGTACTTGGAAACTCTAAACATTTCAAATGATAAAAAATTTATTGGTTAACGTAAACCATTTTAATTTTTTTAAAGGTTTAAATTTTTTATTTTAGCTATTGCTCTATTATTGTAACATATATTTTTGTATTTTGATGAAGTTAAAATAGCTATATAGTTATTTAACTTCACTGTAGCTAATGCTCTAACTCCACCAAAACATATAAAAAGTTGTCAAAGTGATATATTGAGTTATTAGAAATATAACTTTATATATTGTATATAATAGTAAAAAATAGCGGTAAACCCGAAACGGTATACCGGTATTGACCGGTATCCGAAACATACCATACCGTTGGCCAAACCGGTACAGTCTCCGGTACGGTATTGACTTCCGTGGATGAAATGCCTCTATAAGCTATGTATTTTAATGCATGATAACTTTTTGGTTGACAGTTGTGATAACTTTTTAACTAGTTTAACATAAGATGTTTGCTTTGTGTATAGCTACATTTATTTCAAAGTTTGTCTTGTTGGTAGATTTGTATCAATGCCTAGTCTGTGATGAAAGAAGACTGCCTAGTGCTAATTATGTAGATGATTCCTTTTGTTTCCATAGAACAGGTAGAACCTTTTTTTTTTCATGTCTAATAAGCATCTTGATGGCTTTGCTTAACCCTGGAATAGCTTTGAAATATATTTGTAATGTTGAGTAGATAACATCAATTCATCTCAATCCAACATCCTCTTTTTCTCTTCTTAGTAGTTCTTTCATAGTTTTTCTCCCTTGTTTTAATCGCAATGGGTGGGGTGCTTATGCCAAGGTATGGTCCCAAATTATGACCTTTTTTTCGCTTAAATTATGATGGGGTATTCTTTGTATTTGCAATTTTGGAACTGGTTGGTCAGTTTTTTGGGTTATGTTATACTACTTGGGTTGATTTTATTTTCCTTTTGTTATACTGTTAAGGGAGTGCCATTGGCCATTGCACTGCGGCATTGAATTTTTCTAATTATATTTTTACATATTGTGGTAATATCCGTGAATTTAAGATTTAGTTGCTTTGTTTGCTGGGTTTCTCAATTTGTTTATTTGCTTTGTTGTGTACTATTCTGATTGTAGGGGTTGTAAAGGCAGTCAAAAACATTGTAGCTATAAAATTTAAAATAAAAAATTTTGTTACTGATAAGTTAGACTAAGTTTTTATGAAACTGAATTTCTGTGGATTCCTTGCCTGATTAACAAGGTTGAAAATGCAAGTTTTGCAAAAAGTAGATTTCAAATGTAAATAATTTAAGTGGTTACAATGTGCTAGCCTTTTAGTTTGAAAATTATAGGGTATGTTTAGAAGGCCTGACAACTATTTGCAAAGTGCAAACAAGTTCCGAAACTGTTAGAATTTTATGTTAAACTGTGGTCTTTTGTGAGAACAATATTTATTGAGATTTGCTATTATAAATTAGTAGATTTCAATAGTTTTGTTTCAATTGTGCTAACTCACTGCTTGTCTTTTTTTTTTTTAATAGAAAATTTCAAAAGCTTGTGCTTATAAAAACAAAGTTATTGACAATTGGGAGGTCAGTAAGATCTTGTTTGGACCTATTGTTCCTTTTACCTGTTGTTTTGGCCTTAACTTACACAGTACTATTGTTTTGTGTAAAGGATTAAATTCTAAATGTTGTATTTTAATATATTCACATCTTGTAGCTTCTTGCCAATTTTCTTGTAGTTGAATATTGCTAGTAGCTTCTACTTTGATGTAATTGGCTTTGTAATTGGGCAGCCTTTTATTTCCATAAAATCCAATCATTTCTCAGGGGAAAAATAATAAAAAAAGAATTTGTTGTTTTTCAATTCTGCATATGCATTTGGTTCCTAGTCATGATGCAAGGGTCCATTGTGAGCCTATCTTATTAATTTTTGGATGTATCAGTTTGAAGAAATATCACTTTTTGACGATATAATCTATGCCTTCAACAATTTGAATCCTGTTAACTATACCTTTGGACTATATATTTTATTGAGCCGATTTAATTATATAACAGTACAAATCATATATATATATATAGATAGATAAACAATAGTGCAAGAATGATTATACTTTGGGTTCTTTCTTAAGTCAAATAAGAGGAACTAAGTGTGGTTAAACTTAGTTTACTTGCTTAAGTTTGTGTTTTTATTTTTAATTTGTGCCCTTATTCCTATTGTCATGTTTATCAGATACACATACACCTCTACTATGTCATGGGTGTTGCCAATGACAAGCATGGGAATTATCATGGCTTCGGGTTATTAGAGTGCCATGAATATCATAGCATCAACCATCAGAAGTGTGTTGTACTTGGAGATTTGAGAATTGTAACTCTTTTTTAGGGATTGAATACCTGACTTTGTATGTTTTGATTTCGTCAGATTGATGTGTAAATATGTAAATGTAGCAAAACATGTTGTACCTTTGGCTCTTTAATTAATTTCTAACACATGATTACATTGATCAATATAATACAAATAATGTTAATATTCAATGTACTACATACATAATTTTTCCTCTCCATTGACAGTGATTACAATGGATGCAGTTTGCAGATAAATGTTAATTGATATACCTAGACTAATCTCATGGATGCTATGATGGTATTCAAGTTCTTATCAGGTGTGTGAGTGACAATATGTTAATTTGCATCATTTGCATCTTTTAGAGGGATTGGTAGGGTCTAAGGGTATTTCATGATTTAATAAATAAATAAAATCATTAGAATGTGGAAAATTGTTAGACCTCGAAAGTGACGTGACAAAGTATTATAAAGTCAACTAATAATCAAACGTCTTTAGTTTTTTCACATTACCAATCACTAACTCATGTGATGCACTAAACGTGATGCATTCAGTAGTTAGCGATTAAATATTTTCAATGTTATAGTTAGTTAAAAATGAATGAAATTCAATATTATTTTATTAAAATTAAAATGTAGAAAGTTTAAGAAAAATAATAAATTGGGAAAATTATTTTATTGATCTTAAATCCAAATCCAAATTTAGGTATCCAAACAACGGAATTTCAAATCATTCATTGTACAAAAAGGCCCAAACAAGGAATTTAAAAATTAATGGATTTTGTAAGTTTCGTAGTCCTTTCGTATCGGATTTTACAATGAATTTGTAGAGGTGGGAACTTTAGTCCAAATAACCAAGCATAGATGGGAATTTTAACTAGTGAGATAAATTATACAATGTTGGTAATTTTAACAAGTTTGATCCTCAGGTAAGCTTCCAAGGACAAAGTTCATATCTCTTATCTATGTACACTTCGGGCATTAAAGACAGGCTTGTCTCTACCAAATTTTCTCATCCACATTAATGAGGGAGGTTACAACTTAAAAGGGTTTCTTTATACATCTAGCTTGCCGAAATGTAACAGTGATCTTGCTAGCTGGAGAAGCACTGTTTAGGGGTTTTATCCTCATTAATGTGGCCAGAGTAGCAAGTAAAGGGCATTTAATGCGATGATGAGGTGTTCTGGAGTAGGGAGCTCCCCTCTTGTGTCAACTTTTTCTCCTTCTATCCCAATATCCTGCTTTCTCTTTAAATTTCCAAAGTAGATATTAGGAGTGTGCAGAAAACCCACCGACCCATCAAACCCGACTCGACCCAACCCGACCCGCCAGGTTGGGTCGGTTTTTAAGACTTGGTGGGTTGGGTTGGGTCATAAAAAATTTTTTTATAGCGGGTCGGGTTGGGTGTGAGTCATAAAATTACAAACCCGCCAAACCCGACCCGACCCACCCATATTTAATATATATTTAAAATATTTTATATTTAATATTTTTTTTAAATCAACTGTAAATTAATATATACTAATAATAATATTATATACTATAAGTGCTTATATATAATATTATATATATAATATACTAATAATAATATATTTAACAAATTTAATAATAATAATAATTTGTTAAACCCATGGGTTCAACCCGACCCAACCTAACCCATATGGGTTGGGTTGGGTTGGGTTAGACTTATGTGATGGGTTGGGTTAGGTTGAATTTTTTTTGACCCACCATGGTGGGTTGGATCAAAAAATCCCCTCAACCCAACCCAACCTGACCCATGCACACCCCTAGTAGATATTGTTCGACCTTGTGACTTTTTCCTCTTCTTGGGTCTCAAGGCCAGATGTTGTCCTTTCAGTGCTCCTTTTACACACTTCAGCGATCCTTTTCCTCTATTCATTCTCTTCAGAACTACCTTCCTACATATTTCAAATCAAAACTTTTTAAATCTTTTAATTTAAAATTAATGGGTTTTAAATACACGCAAATAGAGTGGTTGTATAACATTTTTATTGTCATTTTGGTCTTGCAAATAGAGGTTTCAAGGGGTATTTTAGTCAATTTCAGGTTTATGGTAATTTTGGTCATTTTTTAAGTTTCAAGGTCATGTGGTCTTTTTTTTTTTTTTTTGTCTTAGGGGTATTTAGGTCATTTTCAAGATTTCATTATTATTTTTGGTCATTTTTTAGGTTTTATGGTAATTTAGTTTTCTTTTTTTTTTTTTTCTTTTTTTTTTTTAGTTTCAAGGCCATTTGGTCAATTTTTGTTATTTGGTTTTAAGGGTATTTTGGTCATTTTTTAGGGTTTGTGCTTATTTCGGTCATTTTTTTTTTTTTTTAAGTTTTAGGGCTATTCTAGTCATTTTTAGATTATAAGGTATTTCGATCATTTTTTAGGTTTCTAGAGTATAATGATACAATCAAATAAAAGAACCATCAAATGTGAGAAAAAAATAAGGGAACCACCGAATGTGACAAAAGTACAATCAAATGTAATATTAGTACTACATAATGTGAGAATGATACAATTAAATGTGAGAAAAAAAAAAAAAAAGAACTATCGAATGTGACAAATGCACAGTCACATGTGATGTTGGTACTGCACAATGTGAGGATGGTACAATCAAATGTGAGAAAAAAAATTAAACGAACCATCAAATGTGAAACAAAGTACAGTTACATTTGATATTGGTACTGCACAATTATCAAATGTGATAAAAAAATAAGGGACCACACTGAATGTGACAAAAGTACAGTTACATGTGATGTTGGTACTATACAATGTGAGGATAGTACAATCAAATGTTAGGATAAAAAAATAAGGGAACTACTGAATGTGACAAAAGTACAATCACATGTAATGTTTGTACTGCACAATATGAGGATAGTACAATTAAATGTGAAAAAAAAATAAGGGAACCACCGAATATGACAAAAGTACAGCCACATGTGATGTTGATACTGCACAATGTGGGGATAATATAATCAAATGTCAAAAAAATAAAAATAAATGAACCGCTTAATGTGACAAAAGTACAGTCACATGTGATGTTTGTACTACACAATGTGAGGATTGCATTCAATTGTGAGAAAAAAAAATGAGAAAACCACCGAATGTGACAAAAGTACAGTCACATGTGATATTTGTACTGCACAATATGAGGATGGTACAACCAAATGTAAGAAAAAAAATGAGGGAACCACCGAATGTGACAAAAGTACAATCACATGTAATGTTAGTATTACACAATATGAGGATGATACCATCAAATGTAAGAAAAAATAAATGAATCACCAAATGTGATAAAAGTTCAGTTACATGTGACATTGGTACTGCACAATGTGAGGATGGTACCATCAAATGTGAGAAAAAAATTAGGGAACCACTAAATGTGACAAAAGTTCAGTCACATGTGAAGTTGGTACTGCAAAATGTGAAGTTGGTACTGCAAAATGTGAAGATGGTACAGTCAAATGTAAAAAATAAAAAAATAAAATAAAAAACTATCAAATGTGACAAAAGTTCAATCACATGTAATGTTGGTACTGCATAATGTAAGAATTGTACAATCAAATGTGAGAAAAAAATAAAGGAACCATTGAATGTGACAAAAGTACAGTCACATGTGATATTGGTATTACACAATGTAAGGATGGTACAATCAAATGTAAGAAACAAAATAAGAGAACTGCCAAATGTGACAAAAGTACAGTCATATGTGATGTTAGTATTGCACAATGTGAGGATAGTACAATCAAATGTGAGAAAAAAAATAAGGGAACCACCGAATGTGACAAAAGTTCAATTACATGTGATATTGGTACTGCACAATGTGAGGATAGTACAATCAAATATCCAGAAAAAGAAAATAAAGGAACCGCTGAATGTGAGAAAAAAAAAAGTACAGTTACATGTGATGTTTGTACAGCACAATGTGAAGATGATATCATTAAATGTAAGAAAGAATAAGGGAACTACCAAATATGACAAAAGTACAATCACATGTAATGTTGGTATTGCACAGTGTAAGGATAGTATAATCAAATGTCAGAAAAAATAAATAAATAAGGGTACTGCTGAATGTCAAAAAGTACAGTCACATGTGATGTTTGTACTGCACAATGTAAAAATAGTAAAATCAAATGTGAGGAAAAAAAAAAAGGAACCACCGAATGTGACAAAAGTACAGTCACATATGATGTTGGTACTGCACAATGTGAGGATGGTATAATCAAATGTGAGAAAAAAAAAAAAAGAGAACCATCGAACGTGACAAAAGTACAGTCACATGTGATGTTGGTACTGCACATTGTGAGGACATTGTGAGGATGGTACAATCAAATGTAAGAAAAAAAAAAAGAAATTACCGAATGTAACAAAAGTACAGTCATATGTGATGTTGATATTGCATAATGTGATGATGGTACAATCAAATGTGAGAAAAAAAAATAAGGAAACCACCTAATGTGACAAAAGTGCAGTCACATGTAATGTTGGTACTACACAATGTGAGGATAATACAATCAAATGTCAGGAAAAAAAATAAGGAACCGCTGAATGTGACAAAAATACAGTCACAAATAATGTTTGTACTACACAAGTGAAGATGATACCATCAAATGTGAGAAAAAATGAATAAACCATCAAATGTGACAAAACTATAGTCACATGTGATGTTAGTACTACACAATATGAAAATTATACCATCAAATGTGAAAAAAAAAAAAAAAAAAAAAAAAAAATACTGAATGCGATAAAAGTTCAGTCACATGTGATGTTAGTACTGCATAATGTGAGGATGGTACCATCAAATGTGAAAAAAATAAAGGAAACACCAAATGTGACGAAAGTATAGTCACATTTGAAGTTGGTACTGCACAATGTGAGGATGGTATAATCAAATATAAAAATAAAAATAAAAATAAAATAAAATAAAAAAGGGAACTACCGAATGTGACAAAATTATAGTCACATGTGATGTTGGTATTGCACAATATAAGCATGGTACAATCAAATGTGAGGAAAAATAAGGAACCATGAAATATGACAAAAGTATAGTCACATGTGATGTTAGTACTATACAATATGAAGATTGTACCATCAAATATTAGAAAATAGTAACCTGATATAGTAAATTGTCTACTAGGTACTGTACCCCAAAAAAGGGGGTACAGTAGAATTTCCCATGTACTATGATATGGATACAATTTAAGTCCATGAATACAATTTAAGTCCAGTTTAATTTTTTTTTTTTTTTTTAATCCAACTTTTAAGTCCAGTTTTATAACAACTAGCATAAACCGTGTAATATAAGATTAATAAAAATTATTTTTATAATACACATATTTTAGCAATGAGAATTACTATATTTACAACATTTTACAATACTTTCACAATAAATATTATGTGGCAAGTTGTTATTGGTGGGAAAAAAAAAGTAATTTCAATTGTGATTACAAACTAGAACTAGTAACAAACTGTTACTTAAAATTTGTTATAAAAGTGTTGCAAAAATATTGTAAAGGTAACATATCTCTTTACCAATGCCCCATATTCCCAAAAGTAAGGAAAAGTATAAAATTCCTTAATATTCATTAAGGTCTCCTGATAGTTTTAATAGGGGTAAAAAAAAAAGTCTCCTAATAGTCCTGATTATTTTTTTTTTTTTTTTTTTGGCTAAACTACATATTTGATTCCTATCATTTACGCCACATTTCAATTTGGTCTCTAACCTTTCAATTGTGTCAATTTGGTCACTAACTTTTCAGTGTCATGTCAATTTAGTCCTCATTGCTATATTTTGAATGAAAATTGCTGACATAGCAAATGGCCAAATAAAATTTTATTTTATTGACACATTAATGGAAGCTAATTTTTTATTTTGGCCGTTAGACACGTCATCGATTTTCATCTAAAAAATAATAGCAGTGACTAAATTGACACAATATTGAAAGGTTAAGAACCAAATTGACATAATTGAAATGTTAGAAATTAAATTGAAATATGATGAATAGGATAGAGACCAAATACGTAATTTTCCCAAAAAAATTCTAAGTAACTCTTTGTTATTGGCCATTACTAATGGACAAAATTATAATTTCAGTGATGAACCAGTAAAAATTTATTAGATTGTGGATGTAGCACTTCACTAAAATAATAATAATAATAATAATAATAATAATATATAATAATTAAAAACTAAATAATAAAAACGTAACTCATCCTCAAAACGAAAATATATTACAGTTTTTTTAATACAGAAATAAAGTGCATTTGTGAATTAATAGGAATATGAATACTTTAAATAATAATAACAATAAAACAACAAAAATAAAATTCAAAAAAAAGTTGTCAAACATCACATTTATTGTTCTTCATGAGACCCATAATTTTCTCGATAATGATTTCATTGATTCACGCGTATGTTAAAATCTCCTTTTCATCATCTCAAAAAATAAATAAATAAATAAATAAAAATAAAAATAAAAAATCTCCTTTTCATGGCTTTCCCACATCTGTTCTTACTACATGGAAGATGCCTATAAATAGGACATTTTCTAAGCCTCAAACGTACCATGTCTAAAGTTTTAAGACAAATTGCTATAATCTGATCGTGTTCATGGTAGAGTATCAATTCTGGATATATAGGTCCTCTCTTGCTATTCTATCATGAACAACGATCAGTTTGTAGAAATTTTTTGCTGTGAAGAGATGAAGAGAGACATCTCTAGCTTTCTAGAGGAGGAGATTAATTTTGTAAAACACTACAATCCGATTGTGTTCATGGTCTATCACATGCCTTCCTGGTATTGTCCCATATGGTTTATGATATACCATGAACAACAACCAGATTGTTGATTGTTTTAGCTCAGAAGATTGCCTTACCACTCTGTGTGTGCGTGGTTTATTTATGCTTCCTTAAAACACATATTTCAACAATGTTTTCCATGTGGGTGTCTCTCAGTTTTCATATTTTATAATATGTGTTGTTCATAGAAAATAGTTGTTTTTGCAACAGAAACAGATTCTGGTTTCCCTTGTTGCAACATGTGAGATGCTTCTACATACATATTGTAAATCATTTAGTTGATGCATGCGATAAGTCAATGTTTTAGAGATTATATATATGGTGGCTTATATGTTGTATTTTATCTGTTAAATATTTGGATTTCCATTGGAAACCCCTACACATTTTGACATTTTGACACATTATCTGAGAAAGAATTCTGTTTGCTTTACTAATTGACAGATAACCATAAAATATGTAGTAAATAATTCAAATGCTTCAGTTTATGGTCTTGTGAAGTTTTGCCTATAGGGGAAGAGGAATTAGCCATTGTGACAGTTTCTTTATTATGTTAAATATATCAATTGATCCCAAATTGTGTGAACAACCCAAAATATTCAAGAAAATGATGCCACATGTATAATTCCTAAATCTCATTAGGATTCTGAAGCCTTAAGAACTTTGAAAGCAATCCTCTCCTAAAGATAGCAGATAGGAGCCCTTCATTTCAATTTCATGTCCTAAATGCCTTTCCTAAATAGCATAATTGGTCACTATGGTGAAGTAGAAGCTATGTATTTATGTGCATAAAGAATATACATTGAAAGGAAGCAGTATTAATAAAGATTATCATTGCAGAAAGTTTAGAACGCAGAGGCATCAAACTAAAATGAGTTCTCCAAAGAAAGGGCAGGCTTCTGAACACAGAATATCACCATTTATTTTGTTAAAACATAATATAACCATTGAGAAGCCTTTTTTTTTTCATCATTTTAAATCTCTTGTCCAAAATCTTTTTCTTCTATTAAACTCCCCCTCCCCCCCCCCCCCCCCCCTTCCCCCTTTTCCTATGGGAATTTTTTAAGTTAAAATTGAAAAATAAATAAATAAATTCTTTTGTAGGTTGAATAGGATTCTTAAGTATCTTTTAGACTTTTTTAAAAATAATTATACAAAAGAAAATTTATTACGTAAAAAAATAACAATAAGGCTTGTTATTTTTATTGTTTCTATCATAGGAATTTATTGTATGGAATTTGTATTGAATTTATTTCTTTCCATATTTTAGTGAGTATTTGAATCTCTCTCCCAGATATATTCGTTTGAATAATTTCCTCTTAGTCTTGCACATCTTTTTTTTTGACGTCAATGATAGAAATATATTAATAAAGGAAAGAGAAAAACATTATACAAAAAGAAGCTTGGCTGAGGAGCTGTAAAACAAAGGGCCATGCACGTCTTCTTTACCTACCAATTATTTCTCTTCAAAGTAATTACTTCTTTCTTTTGTAATTGTATCTTCTCTTTCACTATTTCTTCCCCTTCTTATAAATATTTACCATTTATATATACACACACATTTTAAGTAAGATGGGGATTTGAACCCTAAACTCCGTTGGAAATATCAAAGAATATCATTTGGCCTTAAGGTTATTAACAATAGCTACCAATCTAAATGAAGATTATTAGAAATTTATTTTGGAGTATAAAATTGGTTTTTATTTATAAATTACTTTATTTTTTAAAATTTAATTTTGATATTATTTTATGTACATGCATAACATGAATAATTTCCTCTTTATCTTGCACATCTTCTTTACCTACCAATTATTTCTCTTCAAAGCAATTACTTCTTTCTTTTGTAATTGTATCTTCTCTTTCCCTATTTCTTCCCCTTCTTATAAGTAGTTACCATTTATATATATACACACACACTTTAAGTAAAATGGGGTTTTGAACCCTAGGCTCCATTGGAAATATCAAAAATATCATTTGGCCTTAAGGTCATTAGCAATAGCTACCAATTTTTACTAAATGAGGATTATTAGCAATTTATTTGGAGTATAAAATTGGTTTTTATTTAAAAATTACGTTATAATTTTAATTTTGATATTATTTAATGTTCTTGGATAATGTGCTTCTTTGGTTACTGGTTAGTATATTTTTTTATATATTAAGTGAAGAGGGCGATTTGAACTTAGAAATCTTAGTTGGAAACACACAAAAATTGTTAGCTTTCCTCATAGGCTCATAGTATTCTTTTTGGTCTAACGAATATAGTTGTAATTTATAAAGGATTTAATATGTATCAGACAAAATATAGACTGTATTTGAACTTTTTTGTATTTTTTTTTTCTATATATAGAAAGAAGACATCAATATTATTAAGAACGATCTGTATTTGAACTTGAATATATGTTTTTTTTTTTTTAATGTGATGGCCTAAATATTTTTATTAGAAGCACTAGCAAGTTCCATATAATTTAAACGTCATTGCTGTTTTTTATTTTAAATATTGATTAAATACCTATTTAAGTGAAATTATGAAATCAACTTTACTATCACAGATGACATATCCGTTTCAAACTTAGAGTCGAAATTCAGATCTGAGTAATAATAGTTTTTAATATGCATCAGTCTTCTTTCTATTAACCACGAATGTAAAGGCTTGTAGTGCTGAATCTTTTCAAATCATAAAATTGATTGCTTTAAGTTACTACCTTAAGTTCTAATGACAAACCTTTTTTAAATTCTTTCATAAATACGTTATACATATTGCCTAGCATGCGGTTGTCAAAAACGTTATTGTTGACTGAATCTTTTTGGTAAAAATTTCTAAATACATGATTGGTTATACAACTGTGTCTTGAATATCACTAATTTGTAATATGAAATAAATGAAAAAATGGCTCTTTCTCACCCTATATTAACATATGATCAAGTGAGCATTGTGTGAAAAACGTTCCAGTAGACTTTACTCTCTTACAGCGGTTTTACTCCCTCCTCAAACATTTGTTGTTAAAATATATTTAGATATATTATTTTTTCTATATACTATATATATTCTAGGTTTGGAAAGTACTATTTTAAGAGCTTCTTATCCTGGCTATAAGCGGTGTAAGCTTATAAGGAATATCAATAAAGTGACCAGTGGCGGCTTTAGGATTTTTTTTCTAAGGGGGTCAGTAAGAAAATACATCTTAGGTAAAATATGAATCTTACGGTCTAAATGACTTTCTTATTACAAATTTGTCTATAGTACATACTAGTAATAGAATAAAAAATAAACTATAGGTTCGTTTGACATATTTTTTCTTAATATAATAAACATGTTAATTGTTGTTGTTAAGTGAATTTTAATTATTATTGCTTAAAATACTTTTATTTATTAGTTTATGATGATTATATGTTTACATTGTATTGTCAATGTAAGATTTATATTATAGATAATTATACTATACAAATTTGCAAAAATTACACAATATTGTACACATTTATTTAGAAACAACGTAAATATTACAATGATAGTACAATGTAAACTATGAATTTTAATTAGTTTATTTCAAATTTATTAAGATCTAAATGGGCTTTTTAAAACAAATTTAGAAGAAAAAAAATTTACTTTATTGTTGGGCTTACTATTTCTCCCAGATTTTATATAAAATTAGATTGTTGTTAGGCGTTTTTTGTATTTAAAAAGATCAAAATATTGTTAAGATAATCATAATTAAACTTATTTCAAGTGGGTCTTAAAAAATTTAGAGACATAGTGTTCAAATATTTTATTTAGGAGGATCAAATAAAAAAAACAAAGTATATTATATATATTAAAAAAAAAAAATTTGCTAGCTCAGGAGGTTCATTTGAACCCCTTGAACTATACATGGCGCCGCCCATGAAGATGACTGAACTGTTGTATCCTAAGAGAGGCATGTTATGTTGTTAATTTACCATACCAGAAATTTTATAAACGACGCGTCTCCTCAAAATAGTGAGCCCACGCCTGAACTCTGCCACAAACTTTACCATGCCAGAAATTTTATAAACGGAATGTCGCCTCACTTGATTATATAGGGTGAGAAAGAGCAATTTTCATTTATTTCATACCAAAAATTAATGCAATTCAAAACACAGCCTGTATTTAGACCTTTTAGGCTTTTAGCCAAAACGATTGTGTCCAAGAATAACGTTTTTGACAACAGGATGCTAGGCAAAATGTATAATGTATACATTAAAGAATTTAAAAAAGTTTGTCATTAAAGACTTAAAGTAGTAACTCATAGCAGTAAATTTTATGATTTGAAAAGCTTCAGCAAGCCTTCAAAGTTTGTGGTCAAAACAATTTAATAATAGAATGAAGGTTACGAAAATAGAAATAAAACTGATGCATATTAATAACTATTATTACTTAGATTTGAATTTCAATTCTAAGTTTGAAACGGATTTGTCATCAATGATAGTAAAGTTGATTTCATATTTTCGCTTAAATAGGCGTTTAATCAATATTTAAAATAAATTACAATACAAATTATAAAAATACTCCAACACGATGTGGTCTATTAATCGGTGGCTTTCCTTGTAGGCTCAGATAGGAGAAAATCAAATGAAAAAGAAAGACACAAATAGACATACATATAGATATATTATGAGATATCTGGTAAAGTCTCTGATAATTGAATAAGAAATCTGAAATTCAATTTTCACCAACACTAAAAAACTGATTGGTGTCTTAGACTTTTTTTTATTTTTTTTTTTGAGAAATACGTAAAATTGGGATTAAAAGAACAACTGTATTTGTTAACTTAGTAGAACACTTATGTCATTTTAATATTTTTTAGAAAGAAAAAAATATATTTTTATAAGAAGTTATAAAAATCAACTCATGTAGCATTTAATATATTTAGTATTTTATTTTTCAATTTTTGCATTTATTTTTAAGTAAAATATGTAATAGGTGAAGGGAGGATATGATATTTAAAAAATTTCTTCCATTCATTTACTTAGCAAAAATACAAAACAACAACAAGTATTTATTATCTCCTATTATTATAAATAAATAAAAATCATTTTAACTCTTATATATATTGTATATGGCGATAAAATCTATAAAAATAAAAATAAAAATATGGAAATATTGATTTTATAAAAATTTAGGCTAAAATGTCAAAATTCACCATCTAAGTTTTACCATTATTCATTCAATCTGTAAGTTTGCTTTTGTTCATTTCAATTTTCTAACTTTTAAGATTATTCAATTAAGTAATTTCCATCAACTTCTATCAATTATTTTATAAAAAAAAAAAAATTCTTGAAAATATTTTTCAATCAATAATTGGATTTTTTTTTTAATTTAATTTGAAGAAAAAAATTTTAAAATTTAGACAATTAACCACAACATTTAACAAAAGTTGATGGAGATGCCTTAATTGAATAAAGTTGATACTTAAAAATGACTAAAACAAACAAAAATAAAGTTGGAAGACTGAAATAAATTTTAATGAAATATAGAGAATAAATTTTGCATTTTAGCCTAAAATTTAAAAGTAGAACTAAAAATATTGATTTTTATACTTTCTGTGGGGGTCCAAGGACCAAGAAGGATAAGGACCGATATGTCCTTCGTCAATCCATTTTTAAAGCACCTTTGACCCGAGAAGCTAGTTTACCCAAGGAAAGGATGAGAAATGTGCATAATGCCCCACAGAGAGCGCCTGAGTGGGAAAAGTAGTCTTCTAGGAGAGGACTAAGGTAACTGGAAGAAGTTTCGTATAAAAGCTTACCTACTACCTCCGCATTGAATACATAGCATACATAGCAACAACCTTATCAGCTGCATTAATGAGAAAATGACACATGAATAGTAAATTCACAGCTAAGCAGCCTCTTCTACAACGTTTAGCAGAACTTTGAGGGGACAAGTGTCCTTAGGAAAGCCTTGAAATATACAAGATTAAGAGGATAAGAATTGGAACAATAGTAAGGGACACAGTTTAGGACTTGCATAAAATCCTTTTATAAGAACTCATCCTCGGATTGACCCGAGGATAGCATTAATATTAATTAATCTATGAATCAATCTTTTTCATTCTTACTTAGATCTTTGGCCTTAGACCTAAACTTAATCAAACTTACATCAGAATCTTATTCCCACTCTTTATACAAATTCTATTGTTTTGGGTTAATTTGAAGGTAAAGGCCCCACTATTCTCAGTGGGCTAGGGCCATCAAAATTCTAGTACTTACAATTGGCACTGTCTATGGGAATTTTTCTTGTGGTGTTATTAAGTCATGGCAAACCTAGAGCAGAACAGGAAGGAATCTGTTGGTTCTCAGAGGGAGGATCACTTAGTTAATTTGGAACGAATGAGGGATAGGGAGCATAATCCCACACCCAGTGTTATGGTAGAAACACAACATACAGAGCGTACTGAAAGGAGTCATTCAAAGACTCGAAGCCATGTTTTGCACGAGCAGGAAACGCGTAAGTTGAGGCACGAGATTGATCATCTGTGTAAAAAGTTGCGTCAAAGGGAACGTGACAGGAGAAATTCCCCACCTCCATCAAGTGAAGGATCCAAGGAAAGTAGGGATCGATCCTATCACCACAAATCCAGGACTACTTCTAGTGAATCCTTTTCCGCCTCCTCACATCTAGATAAATTGGACAGACATAGGTACAAACGAGGAGAATGCTCATCTCACTGAAGCATGGGGAATGATGCAATGAGCCAGGCACTTCGCCAAATTTCAAAGTTACCCTTTGAAAGGAGAATAGACAGAGCCAAGCTTCCTCACCGCTTTACGCAGCCTACGTTTACCATTTACAATGGAATGACTAATCTTGTAGAGCATGTGAGTCATTTCAATCAGATGATGGCTGTTTATTTTAAGAATGAGGCTCTTATGTGCAAAGTTTTCCCATCTAGCCTCAAGCCCGTGGCTATGTGATGGTTCGATGCATTGGAGAAGGGGTCAATAAGGTCTGTTGAGGAGTTAACTCGAGCATTTGGGGCTAGATTTGTAATGTGTAGTAGAGTTCCTAAACCCGTAGATTCTTTACTGTCTATGGCGATGAGGGAGGGGGAAACTCTTAAGACCTACTTAAACAGATATTAGGAAACATTCAATGAGATAGATGGGGATTTTGAAGATGTAGCTATAAGGACTTTTAAGGTGGTGCTTCCAACGAAGCATGATTTGAGGAAGTCATTAACGATGAAGCCTGCACATAATATGCGCCAACTTATGGATCGCATTAATATGCATAAACGGGTAAAGGATGATCAAACCAAAGGAAAAGCCAAAGCCAAAGCCTTCGCCAAAAAAAGGGATCCTCGGGTAGAGGGATATAATAATAATCGACCTAGGAAGGATTTTCCCAATCAAGCACCATGAACAGGCACTCAGATGGTGAACTCGGTGTTTAAGGAGCCAGTTTATCAAATCTTAGAAAAGATAAAAAAAAAATGAGCCATACTTTAAGTGGACTAGTAAAATGGGTGAAGACTCGTCCAAAAGAAACCAAAGCCTTTATTACCACTACCATCAAGAGAGAGGACATACAACAGAGGATTACAGAACTTTGCGTGATCATCTAGGTCAATTGGTGAAGGCAAGGAAATTGAAGCAGTTCTTGCACCAGCCTATAGGACAGTTAGGACAACCCAGGGCAAGGTATTAGAGAGATGGAACTCCTCAGCCAGCACTGGGTACAATTAACATAATTTTTGCCACACCCAGAGGCAATGTTGGCTCCTACTCAAGAGTCATGTCCATGGCTTCAAATCCAGACCTTGGGGATAAGGTTCAAGAGTTTAAGAGGGCAAAAATGGTGGCAGTGCCAACTTTGGGTTTCTCAGAGGAAGATAAGGAGGGGACATTCCAACCCCATGATGACACCTTGGTGGTAACCCTTCGGATCGAGGGATATGACGTGAAGAGGGTCCTTGTGGACTAGGGTAGTGGGGCAGAGATTATGTACCCATATTTATATAAAGGGTTAAATCTCAGGCTCAAGGATTTGGAGAAATATGATCTACCATTAGTTGGCTTTGATGGAAGAACAGTAACCCCCTATGGGATGATCAGACTACTTGTGCAGGTTAGGGAAGAAAAGGTGCAAGTTAACTTCATCATGGTAAAACCCTATTCTCCTTATACCGCTATTCTAACGAGGCCTTGGCTTTATGCTATGGGGGCAGTGTTGTCTACCTTACACTTGAAGGTCAAGTATCCTACGCAGGGACGAGTAAGAGAATTGGTTGGAAATCAAGCAATGGCTAGACAATGTTTGGTGGCCGCTATTAGGCAGCACTCCATGGATCAAGCCCCATCTGAGAAGGTGCATGTTCCATAGCAGCTAAATGGTCCCGAAGTTGAACTTGGGACCGAGCTGCAGGGACAATTATCCGAGAAGCTAGAAAAGATTTTGATTGGTTAGGATGAGGAGAGATACTTTCTAGTGGGGGCTCAATTACCCCCTATGGAGCGAGCACATCTAGTAAGATTTTTGGAAAACAATTTGGATGTGTTCGCCTAGAGTACTTATGATGCACCAGGAGTTGACCCTGAGTTTATATGTCATCGGCTGAATGTAAATTCTGACACTATGCCCAGAAGACAACCACCCCGACACTCCTCAAAAGAACATCCAGAAGCAGTAAAGGAGGAAGTGAATAAACATAAGCGTGTTGGGGCAATCAAGGAAATCTTTTATCCTAAGTGATTAGCCAATACGGTAGTGGTGAAGAAGATAAGAACTGGAACAGTAGTAAGGGACACAGTTTAGGGCTTGCATAAAATCCTTGTATAAGAACTCATTCTCGAATTGACCCAAGAATAGCATTAATATTAATTACTCTACGAATCAATCTTTTTCATTCTTACTTGGATCTTCGGCCTTAGACCTAAACTTAATCAAAATTACATCAAAATCTTATTCCCACTCTCTATACAAATTCTATTATTTTGGGTTAATTTGAAGGTAAAGGCATCACTATTCTCAGCGGGCTTGGGCCATCAAAATTCTAGTACTTACACTTTCTTTGTTGCATATAATAATAACAAACCTTTAGCAAAATAAACTATTATAAGAAAAGTATATTTTTTAGATACCTTTATTATAATAAAGGTATTGAAATTTAGTCCAATTGAAGTTTTTTTATTATTTATTTTTATAAGTGTAATACGGGAAACGTCTAACATGTATTCATAAATTTGATTATAGATTCTCAAAAAAAAAAAAAAAATTGATTATAGAAAACATTTTTTTTTCTTTTAAAATATATATATATATATACATACATGCAATAAAAGATTAAAAAAAATGCATAGTTTACCAATAGAGCTTGTAAAGTTTCTTGCCCTTGAAGAAAATATTTGCATTCGAATCTCACTTACATCAAAAGTCAATTAGTGTCTTACTCTAATAAAAAAGAATAATTACCATGAAGCCGGTACTATAAATTAAAATTTGATTGAATCTTAAAAAATAAAATAAAATAAAATAAACCACCTATACATTCACGCGGCACATATGAAGATTTAAATTTCCTTCTTATTCCCAAAGTAAAAAAAGGTATAAAATTTCTCAATATATTATTCATTAAGGTCTCCTAAATAGTCAAAATCATTCTAACCTTTTATCAAAAAAAACAAACAAACAAACCTAACGCGTCCTCATAAAGAAAATTAATAACATTTTTTTAATAAAATAAATAAACTACATTAGTGGATTAAGAGAAATACCTTAATATAATAACAAGGAAACAACAATATAGTTGTAACTTGTAATTCAAAAAACGTTATCACACACCCACACATCACATTTATTGTGCTTAATGAGCCCATGATTCTCTCGATAATGATTGTATTCACGCGTATGATAAAATCTCAGTTTTCAAGGCTATTCCATATCTGTTCTGTACAGCTAAGAAGATGTCTATAAATAGGATATTTTATATACCTCAGGCGTACCATGTCTCAGTTGTAACACAAATTTCTATAATCTGATCGTGTTCATGGCAGAGCATCAATTCTGGATAGGTCCACTCTTGGTACTCTAACATGAACAACGATCAGTTTGTAGGAAATTTTTTCTGTGAAGAAAGAAAGTCAGCTTACTGGAGGAGGATTTTTAATTTGAGAAAACACCACAATCTGATTGTGTTCATGGTCTATCATATGCCTTCCTGGTTTTGTCTCATATAGTTTATGATATGCCATGAACAACAACCAGTTTGTAGATTGTTTTAGCCCTGAAGATTGCCTTACCATGTCCAGCAAGAAAAATAATATATGTGTGTGCGCGCGCGCACGCACATGCGCAGGGTTTATTTGTGCTTCCTTAAACATGTAATTACAACATTGTTTTCATGTGGGTGTTTCTCAGTTTCATATGTTGTATTATTTGTTCTTCATGAACTTTCTGCAACAGAATCAGATCTTGGTTTTGTTTTTGTTTTCGTAACATGTGAGAAGTGAGAACCTTCTACATGTTGTAAGACATTAATTGATGCAAGTCATAAGTTGTTTTCTCAGAGATTATATAAATGTTGGCTGATATGTTAAGACAACCCTTTTCTTTGCGTGCAGATTATGAAGACCATTCAAGGTGAGAGCCTCTGAATCCTTAAAAAAACATCTGTTTTCTTTTACTGACTGACAGAAAGCCTCTGAAGTAAATAACTTCAACGTTTCAGTTTTTCTTTTCTAGCAAATTTGTGATTCAAGTGGAGAAGTAATCAAGGTCTTGTGCCTATAGGGGAAGAGGAATTGGCCATTGTGACCGTTTCTTGAGATGTCAAATAACCAATTGATTCCCAAACTGTGAACAACCCAAAATGTTCGTGAAAATGATGCAACATGTATAATTCCTAAATCCCATCTAGTAACATGCCATTTTGATTCTAAAACCTTAAGAAATTTGAAATCCATCCTCTCCTTGTCCTCTATGTAGCTAGTTGCCCCAAAGATCTTTTGAATTTCATGGCATGTTACTACGGTGAAGATAAAACTATGTATATATGTGTATAAAGAATATACATTGAAAGGAAGCAGTATTAATAAAGATACATTATTCATCATCATTACAGGAAGTTTAGAACTTGCAAAATATTTGCAGACTCATCAAAACTAAAATGAGTTCTCCAAAGAAAAAGGCAGGCTGCTTAATACAGACTATAACCATTTAAAGAACACTGCATTATATAGGCAGCTGCTGATGTTCTGAGGCATTGTTCTATAGCCTGGGCAATGGGCGTGGGTGAGGAAGGTCCCAATCAGTCACAATGTGATTACGGGTGATTTCATTGAGTGAACGGCAACCACTTAATGCCATAGTTAGCTCAAACTCCTCACGCAACATCTGGAGTACTTTTCTCACACCAGCCTCTCCTTCTGCAGCCAGTGAGAACACCACAGGGCGTCCAATCTGTGATACAGCCAAGAGTTAAAGAGTCTTAGTCATATCCAACAGTATGTGATGTGTCTAAAGTGGTTTAAGAAAATGGAGTAATTCCAAGGCATTAATTTGAAAGGGAAAGAATACATTAGTACTTTTGTGCTGGCATGAACATGGTAACAAGAAAGAATTGTCTTTTTTACAAATACAATATATAGCAATGTTAGAGTAAGAATTAAATGGCATCGTGCTTACAAATATGCCAGAAGCCCCCAGTGCCAATGCCTTGAATACATCTGTTCCACGACGTACACCACCATCCAAGAACACAGGCACTCGTCCTTGTGCAGCTTTAACAACCTAAATTATAGGACAGAGAAATGGTAGCAGAATATTGGGAAACTGAGAACCCCAATGAAATGTAAATAGTTGTTTCAAATTAATAGATATACACCATAAGCAGGAATCATCAATTGATGTACCTCTTCAAGGGCCAGGATAGTGGCAGGGACATAATCAAGTTGGCGAGCTCCGTGATTGGATACAATAATCCCAGCAGCTCCAGCTTGTACTGCTAGCCTTGCTGCATGATAACCATAGAATTATTATTCAAGAATTCTTACTAATTTCGCCATAGAGTGAGAAATTTTCAGGTGTTAATATTGTCCTTACCATCCTCAGCAGTGAGTACACCCTTAACTAGAATTGGCAGTTTGGTGATTGTCTGAAGCCACTTCACATCCTGTCCAAATCCCACAAGAAATTATTTATATGGACAGCATCCTTCAAGGAAGCCGTCAAAACTAAACCCCTACCCCACTGGCTTGTGCTTGGATTAGTATTGTGATATCTGTTCATCCCATTGATCTGTCTATTCTTCTATGCTTTATGTAAGTCCTTTTCTTTTCTTTTTTTTTTCTTTTTTTTTTTCAGTTGAGTATGTGGGGATTTGAAAACTTTTAACCTTTTCACCAGTCTGTAGATTGGCCAACTCTTTTTCTAACAAGTAATAGCAAATTCTATGTCCAAATTTTCATTAACTCTAAGTAACTCCACATATCAAACAGTACAAATGCCTAATTGCAACCATTGTAACAGATTGAAGACCCTTGAATTAATGTACCTAAACTACTTGGTTCATCTGACATACCTTCCAGCTCAGAGAACGATCTATTTGACCAGCAACATATGAAGCAAGTCCAGAGTCATTACTCTGCAAGGAACCACAAAAAAACAAAAGATATTAACAAGACAAAAAAAATCTTTAAGTGGATGCTGTAGGTTTATTTTGGAGAGAGAAATACAGTCCCAATTGTCACTCACTTCGTCCATCTTGCCAAGGTCCAAACCTTCAAAGTTCTTCAATGTCAAAAATGGTGGTAAAGTAAACCTGTGAAAGAGAACCAATTGGGCTTTAGATGTGCTCAAGAGTGTAAGTGAATCTTTTACATGCTATACTCAGCTACTTGACAAGCTGATATGATCAGCCTTCTAGCAAGAAATTCCAGACTATTGAGCAAAGGAGTTTCTATAACAAATTTGATGTAACCTATTCTTGATGTCAGCTTCTCTGCGACCCAGCCTTGGGGTATCAACTGTAAGGGCAATAGCCTTGAACCCAGCTCTTTCAGCTCTTCTCACAAGTTGAGCAACAACATGCCTGTCCTTGTAGACCTGAACATTATGACAAGCAAAATCTTTAATCACATAAAGCATAAAAACAGACTTAAAATGTAGTTCAATTCAGAAACCAACAAACAGAAATGCAAGAAGTACATTAAGCTTACATAGAGCTGGAAAAAGCGGATTCCAGGTCCAGTTGAAGCAACCTCCTCAACACTAGAAGTTGCCCATGAGGATAAAGTCTGAAATGATTGACTAAGTGATTAAACAAAGCAAAGCACACACTGAAATTAAAACCAATAACAGTAACAAATCTAAATAATCCATCTTTACTGCATTCATTATTAAGCTGATGCTCATCCAGTCCTTTCAGTGTGATCTCATCATTATGTGAATCATTTTCTATACACTGACAAAGTTGTTTACATTGATGTGATAAAAACATGATATCTTAGTTGTGGTGGTTATATATCCATATTGGAAAATGTGCCGATTAATAAAAGTAGGAATCTAAAAGTGCATCTGACCTTCCGAGAAAGAATGGGAAAGAATTTAAATGTGAGACATATATATATCAGTTTAAATTTCCCTGACAATTGCTTGAAATATCAAAGGCCTCCACTAAGATTTCTGAGCCATTTAATTTCCTTTGGGATTAACATAATACGTTTTTTCCTTCCATGCATATCTCCCATACAAGTCAGGCCAATTAAGTGAACATCTAACTCTTCTTACTTTAGTTTTCTTTTCTTGAAACATCTAACCTAATATTGATAAAAGTAACAAGTAACTAAACTCTGCGCAGAAAAAATTATTTCAACTGCATAAAGTGAATAATGTGTAGATCCATTAAGAGGGCATGTGATCACGCAGGACCAAGTAAGCAAACACTATTAACTCGCCTATAATTGATACATTGTCTCTTTAGACATGCACTTTTCCCTTTCTGGTTCCTAATCCGATTTGCAACTCAGCATAATCGAAGAGACAATCTTTGACACTTATGAAGTTCAAAGTCAATAGAATAGTGTGACTACTGAGAAAAGTAGTACCATAATTGTTCCAGCGGCTGATGCAGCTCTTGCTGTTGCATACTCCCCTGCATGAGAGCAAATTTATGTTATTAGACACTACCATGCTTTCTTCAAATGGTGTTAGATTTAATACTAATGAATAAGTAAACCCGTCCGAGTATCAACTTGACTAAAATAACATGCAATTAAATTTTGCAGTCAATCAAATAATCTGCCTTAAATAAAAATCTGTTTGAAGAAATTTCATATTTCTTTTCTTTCCCTCTTTCTGCTTATGGGTTCTTTTTTTGAGAAGATATCTGCTTAGAATTGGATCAGGGCATAGGTAGCATAAATCAGTTGATTTAAGTACAAACAGCTGACAAAAAAAATCAATTAATCAACACTACAAAACAAGTTATAATAGCTCTGGAAACAAATAAAATCAATTAATCAACACTAGAAAAAAATTTATAACAGCTTTGGAAAACAAGTTACAATAACTAACTAAAATCAATTAGGATCAGCAGTTACCTGGTTATAAATGTTAACTGAACAAGTTTAAAAAGAACCGGAAGTAGCTTAAGGAGAATCACTTGCATACCTTCAGGATGAGCCATTTTCTGCATGGCTGTTGGGGCAATCATTATTGGCATTGATATTTTGAAGCCCAAAACAGTAGTAGACATGTCTATCTTGCTTACATCAATAAGAATACGTGGTCGAAACCTATATTTAATAATAACAGTTATTTCAAAGAATTTCAAAATAGATTCCTAGTGAATAAAATACACAAAATAAATAGGGAGAACAAAATTAATTTTTGTATACTTTATTTGAAGATTGAACACAAAGATGAAAATCTCACAGAATTCTTGAGAAAGCATTTCTGTTTTCTGCCAGAGTCCATTGGTCCTCTGCTCCTGATGCATAGTAGTCAAACACCATCTTGGGCAATTTTTGCTTTGCAATGGCCTCATACTCACTGACATTGGTTATTTCCATCTTTGGTTTCTGTTAAAGTTTCCCTTCAGAAAATCTATATTTTACATCAAAGACATGAGGAATCAGATCATCATCTACACGTGTGAACAATAACACAAGCAAAGAGTGGCTTTTAAACTAAGAATAAATTATTCAAGCTCAATTTATAAATCAACTCCATATAACTACAATCAAGCCTAAATCTCAAAATTTTGAGAGCAGCTATGGATCCTCAATAAACTAGTTAGAGTCAACATATTCTTTTCCGCCATTCTATTCTATCAAAAATTTACTTCCTTAATTGATATGTCTTTTTTTATTCCTTCCATTAATGTTATTTTTGGTCTTCCTCTGCCTTATCTTTGTTCCCTCAACTTGAACTAACCCACTCTCTCACTCATGAATTAATAGATGACCTATGAATATGATGATATGAAACCATCTCAAAAGACTCCCTCATCTTTTCATCAGTAGAGGTAGAGTACAGTCAAATAAGCTTAAACTTAGCTCAAAGTGTGCATACAGCTCCAGCAAACAAGGGAATATCTCCATTATCAAAAACTCTTTTTTGCTCAATTTAAATCCAATGGAATGGCTTGGTTAAGGTAGGTTTGTTATACTTTGGAAGCAAAGATAACGCAGAGAGAAAGAGAGAGAGAGAGAGAGAGAGAGAGAGAGAGAGAGATATTAGAATTTAATATTTTATCATATCTTCCTCAGAATTCTGAGCAACCAAAAGGTGTGTAAATGTAAGAAAGAAACTGAATTCACATATATGGCAAGGAAAACAAAACTCACATGCTCATATATATAAACTTCTTAAAATACAGAAAGAAGTAACAAAAGCTGGGATTTGAAAATCCCACTCGTATGCATAAAGATATGTTCTCAAGCAGTTTTAGCCAACACCCACATGAAAGAAAGGTGCAAAAAACTGTTGCATGGATATAATGTAATTTAAGTAGAGAGTTGAGAAAAGAAGACCTTGGTTTCCAAAACTATGCAATGGAGTGCATGCAGGGGAACCAACTGAGAGGTGTTGTAGATAAATAACTAAATATGAAAAAATAAGAGAAACAGGATGAAGTGCAAAATAACAAGAGCTTATAAATGTGGGATAGCATAAAGACAAATGGGGTGGGGTTCATATTGTAATAATATACCATATAGGCCATTTAATGGACAGAGAGGGCATCACTGTTTCAAAGTGGATGAGCATTTGGAGGTGAGTAATTGAACCCAAATCTGATCAAGGAGATTGGATGCGTCTCATCCACAAACCCCATGTGTGTTTCACAGCTTTCCTCTTTCACTATCAATAATCCGGTTTTGATACAAATGATAGAAATATGTTATATACATAAATTTAAAGTAAAGAAATAAACTAGAATTGTATGTGTGTGGATAAGGAAGAGACAAGGATGATTTTCCCTCTATCTATGTCAGTTGGAAGTCTAAAGAGAATGAGGTGTGAGGTGAGGAGTGGTGGCAAATGGATGGGTTTAAATGTAATGGATGAGTAATGAGAGTCACACTCTTTATTATACACTCACCGTACACACAGTGTTTAAATTTAATAGATAAGTAATGATAATCACATTGTATACTCACCATACACACAGTCACATAAACTGAAATCATGTTTTAAAAACACAATTTCAAAAATGAATATGTACGAAGTGTGCAATAACGAGTATGTAATTAGATAATTATTAGTTGGCACTTGGCAGGACAACAGGTCCAAAAAAACCAAAGCCCCTAGGTGTTTGTGATTTCTAAACGCTGTGGCTGTTCTTGTAATACAATAGTAAGTATTCCCTCATTTTGTTTTGCTCTCAAGATATAGAAAAGGTAGGCATTATTCTTAAAAAAAAATAAAACAAAATAAAAATTAAAAAAAAAAGGGTATTATAGAGCTCATAGGTTTATATTCTATCTATAAAATATAATATAATAAGAGAATTTTAAGAATTTTTTTTAGAGGAGTTTTTTCATTTAAAATTTTCTCAAGAACTTTGCTTAATTTCCATAGTGTTTTTCTAGGAAGCAAACCCTTTTTAACTTTAAACTCTCTTTAGGTTATATTCACGAGGATACATAAAATTTTAGGAAACTACCCTTGTAACTCACTCCAGAGTCCAGACCCTTATAGTTTAGGGTGAATTGGTGAGTAGCTATAATTAGCCTCAAAACATATTTTAAAAAAATGATGACGAAAAGCAATGAACTCAACGTATTTGAGGCCTGAGGTCATTCTTCCTTGATTTGTCGTGTTCAAAAATAAATATTAAGAGATGGTCCATAATTCAACGGAATTGGTCTTCAATCATATTGTCAATGTCCATTATTTTATAACATTACTTTAATTGAATTTGTTGAAGCTTTTGGCAATAGAACTTTAATTGAAGTTTCTGAAAAAATCAGTTAGAGAAAATAATCTTAGTGATTATAATATACTAACAATTACATGACGAAAACACGTATGACACTTGTTATGAGTCACATGACATAAGCACAACATATAAATACCTAATTCTCTCAAAAAAAAAATTTACTCTAGAGTTTTTTCTTTTTCAATTGTTTTAACAAGTCATGAAATTTTATTAACTTTATTTTCATGATAATGAACACAGAATCATAAAAAAAATTACGAGAGCATCGAGTTGAGTTCTAATAAGAGAGCATTGGAACTCTGAAATGGAAATACAATGCGTGAGACCCCATGCTCAAGATTAGTCAAATAAGTAGCGATTCAAGGATTTTAAATGATCAAGAGATCTCTCCACATTTTTCAAACATACTATTATGTTCCTTAAACACACTAGTTGTATTGAACAACGATGATTTAATGAACTTCAACCAGCCATGAGCCTTGTAGCTCAACTAGCATTTCTTAGTGTTTCCAATAGAACTGTCTAGGGTTCAAATCTCCTCTCCCAACTATTGAATTATCAATAAAAACAAATTCAACCAAATTAGGTGAAGTCCTTACTGACATCATTCTAGACAAACAATCGGGAAACCTATTGATATTCAACATAAGGATAAAGTAAACTTCATGACTGAAGGGGAGAAAAATAATTTCTGGTAGTCTCTAAGTTTGTGAACAAGTGTTAAATAATTAGACACTTGGTATAGATTTTGCTCGAATAAACTGTTTGAGAATGGCTTTCTCATCATCAAGGCGCTTCTTTTCAACAGGATCTTTTGGTTTGACCTTCCTTTTCTCTTCCAACATCCACTTGAAAAGTTCACGCTGCTGATCCTCCGGAATTGGTTCTCGCAACTTCACAACCTGTGTGATGGGTGGTGAGGGTAAGGGCTTTTCAACAAGAGGAGTAGTTGTAGCAGATGTGGTTGATTGTGGAGTAGCAACTTCTTCCTCTATATCTGCATCTTTCTTCTTTGTCCTCATAAAGAGGTAAGCTATAAAGTTCACAGAAACCTTAATCTCATAAGAAATACATTAAGAGCCCTAGAGAGAATGTTGTTAAGCAACCGAATCAAAAGTTTCAAGACAGTTATTGCATAAGCTTAAACTAACAATGTATATATAAAAACTTCTGAGAAACAGAGAAGGAAAAAATAAAAGACCAAGTTGAACCAAAAAACTAGAAACTAGATAGAATACCTCTCAGACCACATAGGAATATGACGTGTTAAGAATACATTTCCTTTCTAAGAATCCTCACTCTTTTATTAGGATTAGGAATGCTGCCTTCTAGAAAGTAGGCTAACTACTCATGTTCCAAATATCAACTTGCTTCAATACATAAAACACAAGCATGATAATAACATTACTATAACCAACAGCATCAATATCAAGGAGACATGGATATGCCCATTGTGGCAAGTTCAAACAGCAAACAGGTGAGGAAGATCTATCAGCAAGTAGCATACCAAAAATGTAAAGTTTCAAATATTGATATCATGTTAAGAATACTATAGTAGGAAGATTGGGCGTGTCAAGGTTTCCAATTTTCCTAGTTACCATATATTTTTCTATGGGACATGGCTACATATAGTTCACAAGTCTACAGGGGCAGTCACTCACATTAGTAAATTTTTGCAACAAAGAAGAAAATACAAGTATCAGAGCAACCATACAGAAAATGAAGATACATTCCTCTCAAGCTTTGTTGGACATGCCAATGTGGAACATGTCTCCCATATATTCACAAGTCTAATAATATTTTACAGCCAGGCATATGTTGCAACTTTTGCAGTTTCCTTATATTGTAGCCTCAACACAACCTAATTAGTTTGGCTTATGGTCCTTAATTTGGCATACAGAAAAGGCTGCCTTAGATATAGATCAAGGATATCCACCCATAGTCCGTCATCTGGAGAAGCAGAGTGTCCAGTGCAGATACAAAACAACTCCAACCAAGAAATATATATTATGAAGTAGATTCAATAAGCTACACGTACTAGTTAACCACAACAAAACAAATTCAGCCAGACTTTTGATACTTTTCCTTTGCTTTCTCTCCTCTTCTTTTTTCCCCAGCTTTTTACCCCTTCAGTGGAGGAGGGGATTGCGAACAGCAATTGTAGAGGCATTTGGAAATTTATTGGAAAAAATAAAGAAATTAAGAATTTGGGGCTATGTCAAGAGAAATAAGAGATTTATGGAATAGTGTGAAATTCAGCCTTGGAAGTGTCGAAATGAAACTGCATTTGGCACTGTAAGTGCCAAATTATGTGCTCAATTGGCACTCAATTATTATGTGAGGGGAGGGAAAATGCCACACTTCTGGTAGTTAAGAACCAAATTCACTCAAGCAGGAACAGGTAGTTAAGCACCAATTTTGGTGAACTCTAGCTACTGAATTTGGTGAACAGTTGCACATTTTCCAGAAATTTAGCTGCACAATTCTGCAATTAAAGCACAGAATTGAGTGACATGAAATTCAGTACTTTAACTGCCAAAATGAAACATGTCAATAATCTCTCTGACAACGAAATGGCTACCATTGTCATCCCACAACTCAAAATCTTGCACCTTGAAAGGTTCTCCAAGAAGCTATGGCTTGGTTCCTTGAAATTTCTACTCCTGATTGGATTATCTACAATTTATTTATTTTTTGATAAGTATTATCTACAATTTATTTCCTCAATAGTTACCGCCAATTGCTGCTAAAATAGGCATCTCAATGCATGTTCCATTTCTTTCTTTGGTTCATCTATACCAGAGATAATGGCCAATTACAAACCAGCAACTAAGTGAGAGGACTTGATTGTCCTTTTCAAGTGGGTAACCTTTCCTACCAAGGCGATGCTTTGACTCTACAAGGGCAAGAAATTTTTTGAAATGTTCAGAGATATCTCCATTGAGACTAATTTGGGCCATTGATCTCAGGGACTGAATGCTTATTTTCTGCAGTTGCATGGAGCTCAAATCTCAGTGGTTGAACCTCCTAAAAGAGCTCCACCAAAAACCTGCGGTTCCGGTTGGCTTATTGCCACCCACAATACAAGTTTGGGCAGACAACAAAGATGACACTCAGGATACAATTGTTGAGTGGTTAGACAAACAAGATAGGTCCGTGGTTTATGTAGCACCTGGAAGTAAAGTGAGACCAAGTCAAGAGGACAAGGAAAAGTTGGCTCTTGGGTTAGAAATATCCAGGTTGCTATTCTTTTGGGCTCTAAGAAATTAAAATATTTTGGTGGATGGGGATACTTTTGAGCAACCAGATGGTTTTGAGGACCAAATTAAAGGTCGTGGAATTGTTTGTACAAGCTAGGTGCGTTAAGTCAAGATATTGGCTCATGACTTGGTTGGATGTTTCTTGACTCATTATGGTTAGGTCTCAGTCATTAAAGGAATTCATTTCTAGACTCACTGTAGTCGAGATTTGGTTCATAAAGATATGAATTTGCAGACTCTATTTCCAATTTTAAAACTTAAAACTCATTGGCTTCGGCAGTATGGCCACGAAAATCCAGCTCTTCAACAGCCAAATTCCAACATAGCAGTCCCAGCAGCGCACATGGCAAGTTGAGTGTCACATATGCATGAAATTCAGAACTCTACTAGTCGAATTCAACCTAAAAAACACTTTCACACTCGAACTACCCGCTATTCCTGAAACCCCTAAATTCTTTCAATCTTACCCCCAAACACTAGATTTAATTAATTTTTTTCACAATAAACTGCTAAAAGCCTCAGCAATAAGCCCATCTTTTTCAACCATACTCCAGACCCCCATTTTATTAATAATGAACAACAAAAGTAAAGAGCTCAAAAAAATTAATTTTTTCGGCAGAAGCTGAGTGCAGAGAAAGACTTAGGAACTTGTGGTTTTAAATCAAAGAGAGGTCTGAAGGTTTAAAATTAGGATTAAAAAAAATTCACTCCCACTTTCTTTGTGTAAACTAGGTTATCGTAAGGCAATCTTTTGATAAATACTGATAACTCTCAAATAGAATCATATAGATATGCAAAAGCTCAAAAAAGAACACTTGAAGTTATATTGCATTGTTAGCAGCATAAACATGCCATAAAGGAGAAAACAATATGATAAAGCAAGGCTAAGAATCCTATTACTAAACAGGCTCAGTCCTCACTTTTTCTTTAACCTGTAAAGATCCAAATATTTACTAAACTACCATCCACTTGTCTTGTTGACAACATTTTTTTTATTGGTAAGTTACACATGCACGCAATGGGTCTTCAACTCATGACCTCACCCTGCATCCCATTATTATGGGAAGAGGAAGTGCCAATTGAACACTTGAGCAATATCTCATTGGCTTGTTGACAACAATATATGTAAATATGTTTTATGTGTTTTTTAAATTTTCATTCTAAACTTATCCTTCCAGAACCGTTTCACCCTCTATTTAGTTCACATTTTAAAAGAGGAAATAAAGTAAAGAAAAGAGGAGAAAATAAAAAGGGTAGAAAATTACATTAGTTCTTATTGTTTTGTGACAAAGAGAAATTGGAGAGAGAGAAAATAAGAACACATATACAAATTGTACTACCATTTCTTCCTTATGTATAAATTTCTCTCTAAATCTCACCAAACTCGGAATGGAAAATCTTGGTGAGCTAAGAAGAAATTGCTGACATAATTTCTTTACAGTTTCTTTTCTTTTATCTCATGCTAAACAAACCAAACACAAAAAAATAATAAACTTCAAAATTTTCTCATCTTTTAAATTGTCTAGAGTGTGCAGAAAAAAGGGTTAATCTTCCAAGAATGAATAGGACTATTTTCTCTTTTATGATGTATTTCCATTAAGAACAATAATTGAACTACCACTGAGAGCCCATGGTATTAGTTTGGTATGATACCATGGGTAATGCCCTCTCTCACTTCTATTCCCACATATCATAATCAAAATAACTGAATGCTACCTCACTCTTCCATTATGATGCTAGAGAGAAAAACAGACAGAAGTAATAATAGAGATGCCAGTTGATATTATACTGAAAGTGCACACTTTGGTAGAAGAAAGATGATGCTAAGGTCTGCGAAAATTCGAGGCTTGAAGCCACCTAGGGATCTATCCCTTCATATTGAAGCCCTCAAGTTTCTCAGAATCAACATTGATTTTTTTCTCCATCCCAAGTCTGCTCGTTTGTTACAAGATGAATTGGCACTCAGTCTAACACCCCCACCTCTCAAACAAGCAAGTAAAGAAGTGTTTTAAGCAGGAGTTTAGTAGCTTGTAATCAAGAATTTAGATCATATGGTATTCCTTCTTATTGAATTGACGTGCTTAAGGGAAAACTAATCTTTAGCTACATTATCTTAGCATGCCCGGCCTTGATTAAGCACCCATAAACTACATAATAGAATCAAAGCATAAAATATTACACTAAATAAATTATGCATCAATACAACCTCCAAGATTTCATATTTGCATTTTATTGTATACAAACCAGCCAACTCTCAAACATTCAAGCAATCTGTAGTTTTTTTTTTTTTTTGACAAGTGAGATCAAAACCATTCTGAGAAGCCATAAAATGTTTAATTCCCCTTTAATAATCTACTATATTAACCATCCCCCTATTTTGAGTGTCTAACAGTAGAATACCCATTAACAAAAACATCAAGAAACGCACTAAATGAGCTTAAAAATCATTCCTTTAAGCTTAATCACTGAATGAGCTTAAAAATTGTTCTTTTCAGCTGAAATCTTAAAACCCATTACACCATTTTATAAATTCAATCACTTTGTAAACAAATAAATACTCACACCCACATACACACATACACTGAGGATTGAGGAATAAGAGAAAGAAAGCAACCTCCAACGGCGAGATTGACAGCCAAAAGCATAGGCCAGACGAACTTGTAACGGCGAGCAAATGACTCTTTCGGTGGTGGTGGCTGAGGTGGTGGAGCTGAAGAAGACTGAGTTCCCATTGTTGATGATGATGATGGTGTTGAGAACTCCTTTGCTTTCTGATGTTGATCTTGAAATTTTTTCAGTTGTGCTGTTTGTTTGTAAAGTAAAAGAGCACAAACAATCAATCAAAAGTCAAACACCGAAACCCAAAATACTGAAAACAAAAAAACAGAAGTAGAAATGATTGTTTTTTGACAGCAAAGAATTGTTTTTGAGTTTTACCCTTTTTGGGTTTGTTGGTGTAGAGCTTTGGACCTTCACTCATTGTTGCTTCCGAAACCTTTTTCTCTGTCAAAACTCTTTGTTCTTGAATCTTGATCGCCTTCCAGGCTACGCTACACTGTCTCAAATTTTGGTATGATTTTGACCCCCAACCTTGCAACTTGAATAACAATGTTTAAATATACTATGATTCTGAAATCTATTCATAGACGAATACCAGAATACCGCACTCTCTGAACTCGTGGGTTTGAGTAATAATTTTAAGCGTTACAGTGATCCAGGTCACGAATTCATGCTGAGTTGGCTCATGCCACTTCAGCAAGAGTGCCAGCAATGCAAATTTGTTATCATGGGTTCAAGATGCTTTGCGTGTGCACTAGGCTTGGCTTGAGTCTAATGTCCTGGGGCATTAGACAGTGACATGTGGCTAAAAGTATACGGATGTCATCATTGTGGCAGGTTATTAAGTCCTATACATTGAACCCAACTCTTGAGCTTTGTGTTAAGGTTAGGGTACTCACGATGCTTGACTTGAATCCAATGCAATCCAGTGCAAGGGAGCATTAGATCCAAGCTTTTTACATGACTTGACTTGTATCTAGTACACTAGAGCAGTGAGTCCAAGCTTTACCTTTAGCTACAAGGAGCCTGGAGAAAACAAAGTTGGACTCATTGAGCCTAGAAATTGGAGCGAGAAACTAAACAATAAGATTGCGTTTGACATTGGTTTAAAAGATTAATTTTTTTACTATTTAGCTTATTTTTACTACTATTCAACTTATTTTTTCGTACTATTCATGAGTCTCATTGCACTTTTTAATACTATTTATGAGTCTCACTATGCTATTTGAGTTACTTTTTAGCTTTATCTACTATACTTTCAGTATAAAAAAAAAAAATCAGTTTCACCTAAATAAGCTGTTTCCAAACAGACTAGTCTAGAGTCACAACAAAATTTCAATAATTATTGAGGTGGCAAATTATAAATGATAAACAATAAGTAGATAGTAAAATAGTGTCACTAATTGACTTAAATGAGAATTAATAACAAATTAATGACCTAGTAGCTGCGGAGTTTGTTGCGAAAAAATTTGCATATGTTGCCGGTATTTCCAAAACTATCACATGGAAAACTTGTGAGAAAAAATTCATAAACACTCTTTTGGCTTTTCTGTTATGGTGAGAGAATGTTACATGTACAAAAGCTTTTACAACTAATATTAATATAATAGAAAAGAGTTTTCTTTATTTTTTTACGGCAATTGAGTTAACACACTTTTATTATTTCATATATGGGTTTACCACTAAAATCACTGTTTTTTTTTTTTTTTTTATATATATATATATATATAAGCAGAGACCTCAAGCGAGGAGACATGGGATTCTGCCATGTGATGCTTTTGTTGAAAAGATAATTGAAATATTCTTAAGTTACAAGATAAGAACAAAAAAAAAAACTTTTTATTTCTTTGGTTCAATATTTCAAGACTTCCAATTAAAGAATAAAGATTCTTTGTTTCTTTTGGTTTAATGTTTCAAGAAAAATATCTTGCACTTCAAATACACCCCGACCAAGAATGATGTTATTTATCTTCAACCTTTTAATAACACCTACCTAACTCCAACTTTGTCAACCTATATGATCTTAACCCGTATGAGTTGGCTATACCAAGGAAGAGGGCTTGCATTTTTTTTATTGAGTGACAACAACTTATGGTTTTGATGTTGTAGTCAAACATTATGGGTTTTGTATAAGTTGTGATTGGCTTTGAGTCTTTGGATATTTGGTGTGGGAAAGCCATAAATATAATTTGTTTTAGAACTAAAGAAAAAAAGAAAGAAACCTTCTAATTGATTATTAATGAGATTAATATTTTTTTTATTATGTTTTAGAATTCATAATTTATAAGTTTCTTTGTAGTTTTTTTATTACTATTTAGGGTCCGTTTGGTTCGCGTAAAATAATTTACGAAAAATAGCCTATTTTCCAGAAATGTTATTTTCAGGAAAGGAAAATAGCTTCAAGTGGTTGGTTGCATTATGAAAATTGTGTGTAGAAAATATTTTCATGTGTTTGGTTCTATTCTGAAAATGCTATTTTCCTACAATTTTTTCACATTTTCTCAGCCATTTTCTCACAATCCAAACAAATTTTATCACAAAAATTTTCAAAATCACAGCAAGGCAAACAAAAACAGAAACAAAACCAAAGAAAAAAAAATATCAAATCCGGTCAGACGCTTTTGGGTTCTGGGTTCGCATCGAAGACGATCGAACGGTGCTCGTGGGTTCAATTGGTGCTCTGGGTTCTGGGTTCTGGGTTCTGGGCAGCGGCTTCTGGGTTCAATCGGCGCGGTGCTCGGGGTTCAATCGGCGACGGCTTCTGGGTTTGCTGGTGCGAGATCAAAGGCGAGATCGCGAGATCGAGTGGAGGTGATCGCTGGCGATCGAAGGCGAGATCGGCGCGGTGCTCAGGGTTCGCCGGCGATGTCTCCGACGTGATCTGGGCTCCTCGGCGCGGTGCTCGTGCTCTCTTTCTCTCTTTCTCTCTCTCTGTCTTCGTGCTCTCTTTTTCTCTCTGTTTTCCGGAAGCTATTTGAAGTGAAAATAGATCCGGAAATCATTTTCACCTTTGACTCACAGTCAACTGAAAATGATTTCCGGAAAATTGGTTTTTCATGCGCAACGAAACACCTAAAAATATAGAAAAGCATTTTCGGAAATGAATTTCACCCAAAACAAACGCAGCCTTAGTGTAATATCAATATGAGCTAAGATGATAAAAGTAAAAGTCAATGATCATTTTAGAGTATTTTTTCGTGGATTGTTTGTTTGTTTGGGAAAAAAAAAAAAAAAAAAAAAAAAAACACCTTAGGATCGATTTCAAAATTAATCTTGATAAATGAAAATGTTTTTAGCCATTTTTTGTTTATTTTATCAGATTCTTTATATACCGGTACTTACAAATGATTTCTTTTAGTTGAAATAATGAAATTAGTGTTTCAAATTTGGAGCTCAGTATTTGGTTGTCAAGATAGAGTAGTTGAGAAAGTGTTCTAGAGGTCGCTTGAATTTTCGTAATTCTAGGATGTAAAAGTATTTTATGCTTTGAATTTAAATTTAAAAATTTCAAATTTAAAAATCATTTAATAAATTTAATAAATAAAATCTACAAATATTATAATATGTAGGTCTTCTAATAATGTCAAAAAACTTGACCATTCCAACCTCATAAATTTGGACTAGTAAAACAATTCCATTCAATATCCGGAAACCAATCATAAGACAAATATATATATATATATATATAATATGAATTAAGAAAATTGAGTATTATAAACACGGTTTTAAAAAAAATAAAAATTATTTCAGATGAATTTGTAACGTATTTGCACATCGCACTGGAAATTATCTTGTAACTAATAAGAGCACTTACATTAGGAGTGTATATAATAATGATAATAATAATTGTGGGGGTAAAAGCCCAAAATTATGTATTGGGCTTAGGGTTCTATTTGAAGACTAGGGTGTGTCCGAAGAAGAGAAAATGATTGAGAAGGAACCCAGGTGGAAGAAATATACCTGAAAATGAACGAAAAGTATAGTCCGAAGAGTATGTTCTCTTCGGATATAAAGAGTTTCGGTTAAGCAAGTACCTGAGAGTTTCAAGTGACCTTCCTGACGGTTCCAATAATAAGGATAAACTTCAGGCATATATGGAGATGATAAGAACGGATAAATATCTAGAGGGAAAGCTGCTACCATCACATTAAATGCATTACAGCAACTTTTCTGGTCGCATTAATGTGGACAAGACCTCTGAACAGTGCATTTTCAACTACCACCATTCATAAAGAACCAAATAAGAGGCCTAATGGGATCTATACTCAAGTAAAGGCTTAGATGACTAACAAATGTACGATGAAAATGATCCAAAAAAAGACTATATAATGTAAAAGATCTCCCATAAGAGGGGGGGAAAAAAAAAGGGGGGAGAGAAGAGGATACATTGTAGCATTAAAGCTTGTTAGCGTTCAAAAACAATATCCCAATTTATAAATTATCTCCTCAGATGTCTATTCAATCAGGTTTTAAGAGTGTTTTTATACTTATTTATCTTTGAAACCCATGCTAGTAGTTATAGAATTCACAACCAGCCCAGCTCTTTTACCCACTCTCTACAAATTCATTGTTTTGGGTTCATTGGACTCATACTCTAGATCTTTTGGGCTTGAACTATAAATCTTGACCCTACAATAATAATAATGATAAAAAGTGTAAAATTTATACATTTTTATTTAAAAATAACTTACATCAATGAGTGTATAATTGTGTAACTTTACAACTTTGCTACATGTAAATTTATATCTACATTATTCATATTCAACATCATGATGATTTTTTTTTTTTTTTTTTGGAGAATCGAGTGGATGATAGTTTTTGTGTGTGAAGAAAGATAAACAATTAAAAAAATCAAAATTTTTTGATATTATGCTAAAATTGACATAAATTTTTGCACGAGTTAATGCGAATGCTTTAAGTAATAATTTTTTCCTATAGAAAAATGTAATAACTTGACACATAAGTAGTTGTGATTTTTTTTTTTTTTTTTAATTCTACATACACAAATTATTTTATAACATTTAAAAATATATATATATATATATATTTTTTTTTATAACATTTTTTACAAACTATTAATGGACAAAATTTTCCTTATTATCATTTGGCCCATTAATGTTACTTTTTTATTTGTAAAATACAGTTTATTGGAGTCTTTTGGCTAAATATTGCTAAATTTAAAACATATTTGCGTTATAGGCACTGTTTCAAGTTATTTAGGGGAATGAGTAGAGAGATTGAATTTCGGCAAAAAGTAGGAGAGAGAATGCCATTGCCACAATTAGTAAAAAAAAAAAAAAAAAAAATCCCAATTGTGGCAATGGCATTGCTGAAATTGGGGAAAAAAGATTTTATTTTATTTTTTCCCAATTGTGGCGATGGTATTGCTGAAATTGTGGAGAAAATTTTCCCCCCACAATTTCGGCAATACCATTGCCAAAATTGGGGGAAAAAAATTTTTCTGGCAATATCATTGCCACAATTGGGAAAAAATGTTTTATTTTTATTATTTTTACTAATTGGGGCAATGGCATTGCTAAAATTGCGGGGAAATTTTTTTTCTCCACAATTTCGGCAATACCATTTGGGGAAAGAGTTTTTATTTTTTTTTTTTTAATTTTTTTCCAATTGTGGTAATAGCATTGACGGTGAAGAAATTTTTTTTTCCCACAATTTCGGCAAAATACCATTTGGGAAAAAGTTTTTTCCCCAATTGTGGCAATGGCATTGCCGAAATTGTGGGGAAAAAAAGTGCCATTGCCACAATTGGGAATTTTTTTTTTTTTTTTTATACTAATTGTGGTAATGGCATTGCTGAATTTCGACAATACCATTTGGAAAAAAAAAGTTTTTATTTTTATTTTTTTCCAATTGTGGCAATGACATTGTCAAAATTGTGAAGAAAATTTTTCCCCCACAATTTCGGCAATACCATTGCTACAATTAGGAAAAAAAAGTTTTTATTTTTTTTCCTATTTTCGGCAATGACATTGCCACAATTGCCAAAAAAAATTGTCACAAACCCATTGAAACTTTTTTTTTCCTCCCATTTTCGGCAAGCCACAATTGCCACAAAATTTTCGGCAAATCCATTACATTTTTTTTTTTAAGAAATAATAAGTGCACACAATTTTTACAATATTTTTACAACAAATTCTAAGTATCAAGTTATTACTTGTTGTTATTGTTAAATTAAAATAGTAATCTCAATGTCAAATTTAAATTGTGAAAATATTGTAAAAATATTGTGTACGTAGCATATTATATTTTTCTTTAATTCTTCCCTAGATTTTGGCATTTATTTTTTTTTCTACCATTTTCGGCAATACCATTGCCACAATTACTCTTTTTTTTTTTGACACTCACTCATTATTGCACTTCTTACACTCACACATTCGGGCATGTATAGGAAAATTGGGCAGATGAATTTCGGCAATATTGTTGCCGAAATTCAAGGTTTACTGTTGTCGAAATTAGGATTTTCTCTTTCCTCCTTTTTGTCATTCTCTCTCCTACTTTTTGTTGAATTTCGGCAACACTGTTAGCAAAATTTAGTCTCTCTCCTCATTTTCCTAAATAACTTGAAACAGTACTTATAACGTAAATATGTTTTAAATTTACCAATATTTAGCCAAAAACTCCGGTTTATTGCTTTAAATATTTTTTTTACATGCTTTCCGGATATGGTGGGCGGTGGGCCTAAGGAAGGTGAGGTGGCAACTGGCAAGTCGTCACGAGAGGGTGTGTCATGTGTGAAATTTTAAGTAAGTCCAGTGTCCATAGACTTCAATTGAAACCGATATCTTTGCATTGTGGTCGCTTACCAAATACCAACTATTCCTGCCATCTTCATAGTTTAGTTTTTGAGCTCTCTCGTCTTCGCTTTGTAATATATAAACAAACAGCTTCTTCTTCTTCATTTGTACTATTAGTAAAATTTCCCTGTTTGAACGCTCTTTTTCTTCATTATCCTAGTGCCGCTAAGGTGTTTGTATAATTTCCTAAGAGGAAAAGAAGACTGAAGCAATAAACTGCAGAAAGCCCAGTTCTTCACAGGTATTCTATCCAAAAACCCATTAACAACCCATCACTTAATTTTTGTTGCTAAAGTATTGTGAAAATTTCATTGACATAGTATTTCTCTATAATTAACTTAGGTGTAATTTAAGTTTATCAAAGTTTTATTTAATGCAAACTATTGACTCTGACCATTTCTTTTTTCTGTTGTTAGCTTGCTATCCTGCCTTGTCTTTGGTACATTAATGGCAACCTGCAGCAGCTTGACTCTTCATCATCGTTGTTGGTCTAGATTAGACTTACCATGGAGACCTCCAAGACTAATGCTAAACTTCAATTCAGTGTCTGCAACTACTACTGTTGCTACTTCTTCTTTGGCAGGCAAAGCCCCCTTTGAGAGGTGCAGTAGTGGCCGCATTGGCATAAGGATGTGCAGCAGGAAGTCGAAATGGATCATAAAACGTTGCTCCACCAATCCATTTGTTGTTGTCGATGATGAAAAATATGGAAATAAGCAGGTTGTTAGTGTTACTCCAAGTCTTTATGAATACATCCTTGGCAATGTTCGAGAGCCAGAGGTAGTGAACTTATTTCCTATTTTTTCGAATAAAATTTATACTAAGAGATAGTGTATTATATATTTTAACTATATAGATAACCATTTATTGATTAGTTATTTGATGTTTACCTTTTGTGATTTTGAATGAGGTTTTATTTTTCAGATTCTAAGGCAACTTCGAGAAGAGACTGCCTCTTTGCATGGTAGTCAGATGCAGGTATTTATTATCTCTTCCTTCCTCCGTATGTTTTATTTGTACATTGTCCGCATGTAGAAGTTTCTGGCTTTTCTTATTGCTCCATTTTTGAATTTCATTGGCGTGGGCAGCAGCCTGATTTTGTGTTCATTAACTTCCTGTCAACTGCTCCATTTTCGGCACAGAAGGCACATGTGTGTGTGTGTGTGTGTGTGTGTGTGTGTGTGCATGTGTGCTTATGCTTCTTGTGTGTATTATATGTGTTGTGTATGTCCAAGTGATTCTTTCAAAGATTATTACTTTTAATAACTTGCGCTACTATTTTTTTGATATTTCAAGATCTTCCTTCAAGTTTCTTTTCCTTTTTGTGTGTGTGCGCATGTGAAAGTTTCTTAAACACATTTTTATGTTAATGGTTTAACATTCATAATTGGCTTAATGCCTATTCAAAAAAAGAAAAAATCACAATTGGGTTAATAATGGCCCACGCACAGTCTTCTTGATCAAGATCAAAAAAAGTCAACGGTTCTCCAACCGTTATAATTTGACAGGAAATTGTTAGTCTCCATTTGTTATAGAACAAGTGTATTTCCAAAAACTTGTCTGATCTGATAATACTCAATATGAAGATCGTTGGTCGAGAGTACCTTATCCTAATGCCTCAATAATGTGCCTCTGTTACGGGATGTGATGAATGTTGAACTACTGCACATGTATTGTAGAATGTGATGTACCTTCTCTAGTTTGGTGTGATTTATGTTGTGTTTCATCATTATCTCAATGGCTGATTATTATTTACAAATATCTTGTTCAAGGAAACTTAAATGATAAATTAATAGTTGCCCCAAAAGTCTGAGCTGATAGGAAATTGTGAATTTAATCATTTAACCAATATCCTAACACTTCCCCTCATGTGTGGGCCCAAACTCCCCCTTAATAATTGGGGCCGAATACATGGGATTTTTAACATTTCAAATGGGAGTTAAAGCAAAGATGGGGTTTGAACACAGGATGGCCTGCTTTGTACCATGATAAATACCAATTGTTCCAAAAGCTGAAGCTAATAGGAAATTGTGAATTTAATCATTTAACCAATATTTTAATAATAGTGATTCACCATAAATACACACACATGCATAGACATACCATTTATACATGTAAAATAAATATTTATATATATGGATTAGATCTTTAAGGCATCAAGTTCATAGCAAAAACTAATTTTTATCAGTCTAATGTTGTATGGAATGTCTGAAGTCATGGTTTTCATTCCTTAATGTGTACATGAAAGTTGACAGTGTATTGTACTCTTAATAGGTGTCTCCTGATCAGGCACAGCTACTTGCAATGCTTGTGCAGATTCTTATGGCAGAGCGGTGTATTGAAGTTGGTGTTTACACTGTATGTATTTTTCACTGAAATTTAACTTATATATATATAAAGAGCTAAAAAAAGCTTATAAAAAAAATTAACTGCTTTAGTTGAACAGACAACTTGTTGTTTTTATTCTGATTATGAAAGTTTTTGTTGCCATATCTCATCCTCATCTTGTGAAAAAGTAAGCACCATAAGACCAGGGCCTTTGATTTCTAATTTCTCTCGCCCACTTTGTTACTTGTACCTATCAAGGTACTCCAGTGTCAAGTAATGAAATGAAATATCTGCACTTTATTCACTCAAGAATTTGAAACAGAGTTGCATATGCTGACATGCCGCATATGTGTGGTAAAATAGAAGGTTAAAATTATTCCCTATTCTTAGCCAAAACCTCAATTAGCATGTATATTCATATCACACATTAAAGCCCTTCTTTAACCGAGAAATTAGAGGAAAAGTAAGGAGCTCTTTTAATGAGCAAAGATGATCAGGGGCTTTTGCACTTAATACTTAAGTTACTTCTTCAATTTGACCTCTGCGTAACTTTATTGCAATGTTACACTATGCTATTCTCCAGTAACTACTTAACATATTCAAACTAACACTATGATAGCAAGTTGATTTGATGATATGAATTGGTTCTACGTTTATCGAGTGATGAAAATGAGTGTATTAGAAAAAGAAGAGAATTTATGTGGGATGAGACCCAAAGGTTGTATTTGGCCTACCTAAATGGACCTATGATGGCAAGGGAGGGGAATCAAATTGCCCTTGCTGCCCATCTCCGGGGCATGAGCAATGAAATGGTTAACTCCCTATGGCAAGTGCAGACAAATTGGTAAAGGATGAGACAAGCAAAAGACCTAAATTTCAAAGGAAACTTTCAGCTAGGAATTTTCACAAACACTTTTTACACAACAATTTCATAAAGTAATTTTCAAGATCAAGGTCACAATTCAAAGTGCCTACCCATAAAATCCATTCTAAAAAAAAATTATGACATCACATGGGTCTCGGTGCACAAAACTCCTACTTTTGTGGGTCTAGGAGAGTTAATAGTAGGCAATCTTACTCCCAATTTTTTTTAGAGAGGCTGACTTATGTCGCTTTTGGTGGAAGGCAGTCAAGGCACTTGCCATCACACGCCCAACCTCCATGACATTGAAAAAAAAAAAAGGCAAGACATCATCTTCTTGCAGTAAAACACCAAAATAGTTCAAAATTTATCTTACCTAACGGATGGCTTGTTGAGAATGTGTTGGGTAGCCTCTTGGAGGAGGAGGCCATACTGGTTTACTGTGAGAGGGGCCAAATATCTCCTTGCCTTGCTATTACTTATGTCAATGGGACTAATTAGGGCCTTGAGAAGAATTTTGCTTTTATAACTAATTCTCATGATTTACAGTGCAGTTGGTTAAAAATCAAAACATAAATATTTCTTAATTTACACCTTGGCTGGTTAAATCAAAATAAAATTTTCTTGATTTACACCTCGGTTAGGTAAAAATGTAAGCAACATTCTTTTGATTTACACCTAAAGTGGTTAAACGTCTAAACACAAATTCTCTTGGTTTACACGTTAATCATAGTAATGACAAATTTAAATAAATCTGGATTCAATAATCAAATCAGGTTCAAGTGATTTGACAATTTTATTGTATTCTGGCTTTGAATTTCACGTTCTCTTTCTTGTTCTACTATGGGGTTCAACTCTTACCATGCAGTAAAAAGTTTATTTTATTGTGAATTTAATGAAGTAGCAACTTATCATCTTCTTAGGATTATATATATATTTCTTTTAATTTATTCAGGGATACTCATCATTGGCTGTTGCATTAGTCCTACCAGAATCAGGTCGTTTGGTTGCCTGCGAAAGAGATGCTAAGGCTCTTGAGGTTGCAAAGAAGTATTATGAACGAGCTGGTGTTTTGCACAAGGTAGTATTTTTATCTCTTTTATGTTTGCTAGTATTAGCATCTGTAAGTGCTTGGTTCTCGCAATTATAAGGACTTAGCTTATTTAGTTTGTCTCAAAAGTTTATACATCTGCTACCTTGTGCTAATGGATGCCTACTAAACCCACATCATATACACTGCAAAAGCTCATAATACTTCTTAAGAAGTAATACATTTTTGTAATGATCATTGGACTAGCAATGGAACTTTCAAGGATAAATGCCCTGAGTTGTACAAGTTTGCTAGAGAAGAGATGCCCTTGTAGCAATGGAGTGGGTTAATGGTGAGTTGCATTCGAATCCAATTTTATTAGAGAAGCTCAAGATTAGGTGGATGAAATTTTGGAATATTTTTAAGATGACCTCTATACAGTTCAAAATTGACCAGGCAGGAACTGGTACATTGGTGTGGCCCTCAGCACTCAAGCATGGATTTCACGTCAGAAGTTATTATGGAATGCTAATATTAGGGGTTGCAAGAGGTACCCCCGTTCCATGGGGAGCATTTCAAAAGTTAGAGCTCCACCTAGAGTTGCTTTCTTCACATGAACTGAAGCACTAAGGTAAATATTGACAACGGATAATTGGATAAAAAGTGAAGTTATAATTGTGGATTGGTGCTGTATGTATAAATTAAATGGGGAGTCCGTGGATCATCTTCTTCTTCATTGTATTATTGCTAAGGAGTTGTGGGACTTATCGTTATGTCTATTTGGTGTTACTTGGCTAATGCCCAATTCAATAATTGCTATGTTGGCTTCTTGGAAGGGGAAGTTAGGCAATCATAGGAGTGGGAAACTTTGGACGACAGCTCTTTCATGCCTCATGTGTTGTCTTTGGAAAGAGTGGAATCTTTGTACTTTTGAGGGAAAGAAGTTACCCTTAACACATCTCAAGTTTCTTTTTCTCAAGATGTTATACAACTGGACTTTCAATTCCCATAATTTCTCCATGACTACTTCATGGACTTTTTAGATGACTTATTTTCAGAAGTTTAAGTTTTTCTCCCTTTGTTTCATTTGCTGTTCTTGTGTGTGCACTCCGTGTACTAGGATAGTTCCTCATTGTTTTGCCTCTTAGATTTGTGGACTGATATGTATCCCATGTTTCTCTCATTAATATTTCTTATACTCCTGCTTCTTTTAATGACTTCTGAAACAATTGGTTTGCATCAGGTGGATGTAAAATATGGACTTGCCGCTGATGTCCTAAAATCACTGATTCTGAATGGTGAAGCTTGCAGGTAGATGTAGTAGCAGTGCACAATTATACATTTTTCACAAACAGCTTTTTGTTAATGTTTATTTTGATTATAGGGGTTCTAGTTCAAACGAATAGTTCACATTATTTGGACTCAATCCTTAGCACAAATTGCTGAATTGTGAACATGTAACACATGTAGAAGAGTTGAGAAATGAGAACTACTATTCCTTTTTTTTTTTTTTTTCTTTTTATTATAGGGGTTCTAGTTCAAACGAATAATTCACATTATTTGGACTCAATCCTTAGCACAAATTACTGTATTGTGAACATGTAACACATGTAGAAGAGTTGAGAAATGAGAACTACTATTCTTTTTCTTTTTCTTTTTTCTTGATTCTCAAAAAAAAAAAAAAAAAAAAGAATAGTAGTTCTCATTTCTCAACTCTTCTACATGTGTTACATGTTCACAATGCAGCAATTTGTGCTAGGGATTGAGTCCAAATAATGTGAACATTTTCATCCTTGCATTTGAAGTGCTACTACCTTATTGCTTTGCGCCCTAAAATGAACTTTTCCTCGTGTGCAGAAGTTTCTGACTTTTTCCCCAATTTATGAGGGACAAAAATAATAAATCAACATTTACACCTATTTCCTTTTTTTAATCAGCTATGATTTTGCGTTTGTTGATGCGGAGAAGAGGAAGAATCAAGAGTACTTTGAATTGCTACTTCAACTGGTAAGAGTAAATATCATGTTCAATTAATCTGTTCTAAATCCATTTTCCTGTTCCTTTTGATTGTTTGAACAAATTTGCCCATTCATTATCCTGCAAGCAGTTGGTGAAGATTTAGTTTGCAGGTGAAGGTTGGGGGTCTCATCGTGATTGATAATGTCCTTTGGCATGGAAAAGTTTGTGACCCAATGGTAAATCAATGACTTTATTTTTATGTTTTGTCCATTTGCAATGAAATTGATTCTTTTTTTTTTAATATATCTTGAGAAGGTAAATGACGTGAAGACTGTTAGCATTAGAAATTTCAACAAACGTCTGCTGGAGGACAAACGCGTAAGCATCAGTATGGTAGGGGATGGTAATTTTTGCCTATGTTTTGACAAATTCTGCGAGACTCTTCTGAATTGATCTATAACCTTAAACATTTTGGAGCTTTAGGTACCTATTGGAGATGGCATGACAATATGTCGAAAGAGATGACCTCGTACCAAAGCATAAGTCCTGTGCAAGTGAGATTTTGTTGTCAAATTTTCAGAAAGTATCCATATTCATCGGTTTCTGTGGGATAGTTGAGGCTCGGGATGTTTCTGCATAGCTCTTGGAGGCCACCTCGGTGCTGGTGGGGTTGGAGGCTACCTGGCTCTTGGAGGCTATGATTTGCAGATTAAGCTGATTTTTGCCAAGGGCATATTCTTTATTATTTCTTCTTGTAGCTATAACTAGTACTTAGGCTTGAGCTTTGATTTATTTATTCAGCCTTGATTGTATAAGTTGGGTGCCCTAGTCTCTCTTAGTGTGAGAGAACATCATTAGAAGACCAGACAACCTAATTTCCCCCAATTTTGTGGTTGTGTAACAATTGTAGGGGTATAGCAAGGTAGGGTTTAAGGGACCCAACTGCTTGTAAAAGTCTTGAGACCTAAGTTGGCATAATTTTACAGGATTGAAGATATACTTTGTGCATGACTGGCAATCCTCAAGTTTGAATATGATATTAAAATGATATGATCTCTTAATATAAATTATGTTCCTGCTGATCGAGTAAATTAGTAATAGATTCTGATGCAACCATCATTTAGATAGCTTCATGATTAATCATGTAATGTCTTCAATTCGTGAGTTGTGGATTATATGCTGGTTTTCCCAAATAGCAAACTATTTGATGCTTATATACATTTGTGGAAGCTTTTCGATTTTAATAGGTTTAATGGGTTTAAACTTCAAATTACATATCCTATGAATTAGGTAATAAATATCTACAAATCATAGAGATTGATTCAAGAGTTTATATCTGTGTGTGTGTGTGTGTGTGTGTGTGTGTGTGTGTGTTGGGGGCGGGGGGGGGTTGTGGTGTGGTGTGGTGTGGTTTTGCGGGGGGAGGTGTTAAGCATCTTACGATATTCATTTATAATAGGTATTATATTGAAGCATATGTTCAATCTAAAATTTCCCAACCTAAATTTGGAAAACTTTTTTGGCCTGTCCGATCTTACTTAACTGTCCACATCTCCATAACTTCAATTTTTGGAAACAATTAGACTGATTTTGTGGATTATGTGATTTATTTGTACGATTAATAATTTTCATAATGACCACTGAAGCAAGAGGGGATTAGTCAGTGGGGGGAAAATTGATTACAATTTAGAGTGTAGTTGTGAAAATTTAAAATTAGTTTTGTAAAGAGTTGTAAGGGAATTGCCTAATGAATTCATTAAATTAGTCTGCTGAATGAGTATTAACTATTAATGGAGATTATTCTTGAGGCTTTTTCCCTCCATCTCATGAGAAATTCAGAAGAGGTCTCGATGGACTTTTTGCTTGATGGTCTGCAAAATCCTCAGTGTGATACTTTTTTTTGTGATACCTACCAAAATGTTAGATAGGAGAAGGCATGATGAGTTTGCTCTCGGTCTAGCCCCTTCAACTTTACCAAGCTAATTAATGTATTTCTTCAAATTTTTGTTTTGGATCTATGCTTCCATCAAATTTGTTTGCATTGGCTATTGAAAATTTGGGGGGATTTTGAAATGTAAGTGAGACATCCTATTTAGTTATTTGCATTTTTCTATAAATCTTGTGATTTAACTTTATTTATTAATACATATGTACAAATATTTTTCAATAGACTTCCTTTTGTATTGCACAGGTTAACAATTAGTAATTAGGTGCTGACAAATAGGGTAACTGCTTATCTAAAATTCAGACACGTGCACAGTTTAATCTTTAAAAAAATCGTACGATGCATTGTTTGGAGAGGCATCCTATCATAGCCTGATGGTCTCTGAGTATAAATACAACACATAACTGCTTAAATGGGTAAATTACATTCAAAAGGCTTGCCCGTGTACGGAGAAAGAGAGAGAACGACAGAAAGAGGCAGAGTTCGTAATGCCCCAAGAGAAAAAGAGAAATATCCAAGGCCAGCGATTGTTCGTTCCCTGGCTAGACTTAGACCATCATAACAGCAAGCACAGAAAGAAACTGTTAGGCCATATATCAACCACTCAAATCGCCGGAACCGGCACCAGTAAATTTTTTTTTTTTTCCATTCTTTAGATCTGGGTATGAAATTTTACTTTTAATTGAGTGTTTTTTGTTGTATACATAAAAGTAGAGACCTTATGTTGAAGAGTATGAGGTTGTGCCATGTGGCACATTTCTTAAAGTTCTTTTTATATAGGCTTTTACTTCAAAGATTTTGCATTTATATCAAATTATTAGTTCATTGAATTAGCTAATGGAGTAAATGTATATACTAATTATCTATAGTTGTGCATTAATTATTTAAATTAAATGAATTTATATGATTATTTTTATAAAATCTATTTAAGAAATAATTTTTAGTTGGGATAATAATAATAATAGATTTACAATATGACATTCTTCCTCAAGTTTAGTTGTTTTGTCAACAATTGACACAAAAAATATATATAAAAAAAAAAATTATATACTTGTGAATTCACTAAAATTAATCTTAACCGTTTAAATTTCCTAACGTGTCTATTTAAGAAATAATTGTTAGTTGGAATAATAATATTAGATTTACAATATGATATTCTTCCTCATGTTTAGTTGTTTTGACAAAAATTGACACAATAATTAAATATATATATATATATTTGTGAATTCAATAAAAATTAATCTTAACCCTTTAAATTTCATAATTCCTTTCAGTGATATGTAATATATATTGTGAGGGTAAAAACCCAACATTGTGTATTGGGCCTAGGGCCCTATTTTAAGGCTAAGGTGTGTCTGAAGAGAAGAAAATGATTGAGAAGGATTCCATGTGAGAGAGATATGCTTGGAAATAATCGAGGAGTATAATCCGAAGGAAGCATCAGTAGTCCAAAGAATGTATTCTCCTCGGATACAAAGAGTCTCGACCAAGCAAATACCTGGGAGGTTCGAATGATTTTCTTAACGATTCCAATGATAAGGATAAACTTTGGGCATGTAAGGAGATGATAAGAACGGAGAAATATCTAAAAGAAAAGCTGCTACAACCGCATTAAATGCACTGCAGCAAATTTTCTGGTCGCATTAATGTGGAGAAGACCTCTGAATAGTGCAATCTCAACTACCGCCACTCATGAAGAACCGACGAAGATATCTGATGGGACGTATGATCAAGTGAACATTTAGATGAAGACAAGTGGACGATGAAGATAGTCTAAAAGAAAACTATATGAATGTAAGAGACCTCTTACAGAAGGGAGGAGGAAAAAACAAAAGAAAAAAGAAAGATCTATTCTAGCTCTGAGAGTAATACATACAAAAGTTTGTCTCTTCAGACATGAATTGATTTAAGTTTCAAGTCTGTTTTGACACTGATTCATCTGTAAAACCTTAGTTGAACGTTGTTTAATTCACAATCAGTCCAGCTCTTTCGCCCACTCTCTACAAATTCATTGTTTTGGGCTCATTAGACTCGTGCTCCAAATTTTTTGAGTTTGGGCTACAACTCTTGACCCTACATATATATATATATATGTATGTATGTATGTATGTATGTATGTATGTATGTGAAACTAACATTGTAGTATTTATTCTATGTAATTAGAAAGATAACTAATAGAATGAATATGTTTATTTTGTTATATTAATTATTTTAATCATAATGAAATTTTAATATCATTTTTCTAAGATTTATATGAGAAACAATTGATTTTTTTTTATGTGAGGAATAATTGATTTGAAATATGGTATTCTTACAAAAAATTTAGTTGTCTTTGCAACAATTGAAACAATGTCCAACAAAAAGGGAAAAATAAATAAATAACTTTACTAACACAAAATCTAGAATGTAAAAAAAATAATTGAAGAATATTTGCATTTTTTGTAGGCATGAAACATGTGTATCTATATGAGCCACTATATCATGCAATTTTCAATTTAAAAACACACACACACACACACACACATATATATATATATATAATATGGTCAAATCACTACTATTCTTAATTTCTTTCTATTTTGTTTATAAAATAACTAAAGATTATCTTCTTTTACAAGGAAAATTATTGAAATTTTTTTTACACGTTGATAGTTGAGGGTGAGGGATCTGAATTTGAATGTCTCTATTGGAAATTAAGGTGTCAACCAGTTAAACTAAATCTTATTGAAATATTGGAGAAAACTAATAATGAGTTGCACCGCACATTGTGCGGGAACTCAACTAATTAAAATAATTGGAGATCTTTTAAGTCTAGTTCAACTGTCAAAACATGTAACACTAAAAGCAAATTTATTTATTTTGTCTAGACAATTTATTTATTTATTTATTTTATTTCAAGTGTAAATAAGAGGATTTGATTACATATTTAAATCCTACAATCGGAGTAAAGGTCACTTTTGTTTTTTTGAGGGGAATAAATGTCACTAGACCATATGACCATTAGCATATCCATATCATTAAAAAACCAAACGGGACAAAAATCTATATATGAGTATCATAATAATTACATATACAAAATTCTTGGTGAGATTTTATGAGAGCTTATTAAAATCCTTGATAATGAACCGGTTTTCTTTCATGTATTATACTAAGAAAATTATATAATATTATTAATGGCACGAATTTTTATGCATAAGGGTGATAATTCATCATGTCAACTCATAAGTATTAGACTATACAAGTTGACATTGACTATGTTTATTAAATGGGTTAGGATTCTTTAATCCTAACACGACTTGTTTATTAAATGGATCAGTCATATCAACCTATTTATCAAATTTTATCAAAAAAACAAATTTTAGTATCAATTCAATTGATCTGAATTATGAAAAACCAAACAAATAGATTTTTTTATTTAAAAAAAAAATATAAAAATTCAAAACTAATAGTGTAATTGCAATTACAAATAATCATTCAAAATTAAAGTATATCTCAATGTCATAAATAATTAATTACAATATGTCAAACAAAATAAACCACAATAATTAATATCAGATCCCAGTAATTAATTTAAGGAAAATAAATAAAGGTAAAAGTAAAATTAAAAGACAACGATGATGACGCAATGGTGGCAGAGAGTTTAAATATGAAAGTAAAGGATGGATGCAACTAGGGCTTCGAGTGATAGAGAGAAGTGAATGATGAGGGCGACAAAGGCTTGGCACCACAGTGACAAAATGGTGACGATGGCTTAGAAAATAAGGTGAGATGAGGTGAGATTGAGGTATGAGAATGAGAGGCGGCCATAGGGCTTGGGAGAATGCAACCTGGAAAGAAAATAAGTTTATATCCCTACGGTTTTTAATGGTATATTGGTAAAATAATATTTAGTTAAACAGGTTAGATAGGTTCCGTGAGTTAGACACAAACACAACATGTTTATTGAATGAGTCAGTTGTGTTAACCCAAATATAATACAAACTCGTTAAGTTTCAATCTATAACCTGCTAATTTTGTGTCATGTTGTGTTGTGGGTTGTGTTGGATTTTGCCACTCTTAACAATGTGAGAGAAGAGAGTATATACTTACTATAGGGAAAAGTTAATGGATGTTCTAAAAGTATTGGTTTATGAAATATTTTTTTAAACTTTTTTTGAAAAAGAAAAAAAAAAACTGATTTTTTGATAGCTTTTTATATCTCAAAAAAAGTGATATCAAAACCTTCTTAAAATAATCTATTAGCAAATACCTGAACACCACTAAAACCTTTATTGTGTTCCCAGAATATACCATTTGCTTGAAATTTTTAATGGATACACTTGCCAAATAAAATCCAAATGGATACCCTTTAAATTTTACACCTCTTTAAAATGTTTTAATAGCTACATTGACCAAATTAATTCCTAATGGATACCCTTTAAATTTGACATATCTTAAAAATTATGATAATGGATAAGCTATCATCCATAAATGGTAAGGAATTTATGAATTTTGTCCTGAAGTTATAATTATAATTATTATTGTTATTACTGTATTTTTTTTTCAAGTTATTTTGATAACATAAATAATATTATGTTAACAACATTTTTTTTATAAAAAAATTTCATAATTTTTTTTTTAAAGAAAATTTTCATAATTGTTAAGGTATGAAGTTATTATTACTTATTAGCTCTCACCTTTATCTTAAGTAATACCACTTTATTGTCTATCATTTACATTATTAAAAAAAATTATTACAGCTATAAATATATAGAGTTATTAAAAAGAAACTTCAACCCTTCAATCCCTTTAAAAAAAAATTGTTTAAAGGCAGAAACCAAACCAAAACTCGTGAGTTCTAATTAGTTTAATTAATAAATTTTTTGATAATTAAATAATAAATTTGTAGTTTAATATTTACTAATATCAAAAATTGATTGATACCTTATTCTGATAATAAAAAGTTATCTTCCGGAGTTGGTATTGGTTGAAACACTTATTAAAAGAAAAAAAAAGAAAAGCCCAACCAAAACTTTTTTTTTTTTTTTTTGAGAAACTCCCAACCAAAACTTGACGTTTGTTTTGTGGTACCATTTCAATTAGTACTTTTCTTTGGTTGCTTCAAACCTCTCATTTCCACACTCCTCCATGCTCCCCCATTTGCTGACTTCCGCGCCCTTCACTCACGTTACAGCACAGAACCAACTCTAGTTTTTTCAACCCCAAAAAAATATAAGTCTACTTAGCTCATAAATAATATATAAAAAAATACATTAGTATAATAGAAATACCTCCACAAAAGAGTTTGAGATTTCAATAGGATATTTTTTTTTTCTCTCTCTGCAATGGCGGATCGGTTTAGAGCATTTTGCAAAGACGAGATTTTAACCTACGCTTATCTTCTTCTCTACATCGCTCTCTCCAGCGGCCAGATTTTCTTCAACAAGGTACTACTCTTACTTCTTGTTTTTTGCGTAATTGCGCTTTTGATTATTAACCAAGTTTTTGTCACTGAAAAAGGAACTGCAATTTTGTTTTTGTGTTTTTGGATTTGGTGACATTAATTAGAGAGAAAGAAAAGGAATTATGGTTACAAAATTTTATGCTTATTCACTATTGGATTGGAATGAAGGTGTTTAGTTCAGCGTTGTGATTTATGTGTTTTTGTGTGGATTATTGAATTTATAGATAAATATGTTGGTGAATTGAGTGCATTTCTTGTGTTCCATAATGATACCACTCTTATATAATACAACTTTTTTTTTTTATTTTTAAAGTGCTCTTTACTAGTTTTGCGTAATCGAATTTTGATTATTAACCTAGTTTTAGTCACTGAAGGAACTGCAATTTTGTTTGTGTTTTTGAATTGGATGAGGTTAATAGAAAGAAATGGAAATGCTTACACAATTTATGTTTATTCCCTATTGGACTGAATTAAGGTGTTCAGCTCAGTGTTGTGTAAATTTTTGAATTGATAGATAAAGATGTTGAGGAATTGAGAGCATTTCTTGCGTTCCATAATGATACCACTTTTATATAATCCGTGTTTGAAGTCTTTGTTGTTTTAGAATTTAGACAATATAAGAGACTTTTGGATCCTTATTTCTTAGCTCTTCAATGGGGCTTGTGAAATGTGAAGTGGGTTTTGAACATATTTATTACACAGAGATTTTACTGGGGTTGCTCTACATGGCTGAAATATAATTATATTGAAATTGTGAAATGCAGTGAGTTTGTTATCTAAGGAAATAAAGTTCCCTTATCCTCTTGAATTTGAATCTACTTCGCATGGCCTTCTCATAAGTCTTATGTTTTATGCGTTGCGTAAATTATTGAATTGATGGATAAAGATTTTGATGAATTGAGAGCATTTCTTGTCTTTTATAATGATGACACTCTTATTGAAACCTTTATTGTTTTCGAATTGAGACAATAAGAGACCTTTGGATCCTTATTTCTTAGCTTCAAAGGGTCTTGTGATTGAAAAGAAAGGAAAAAGCCCTAGAATGGAGCACAAGATATAGATAGAGATGGAAAGGAGCTATAGATGTTTGATTTTGGGTGTGTATTAGTAGTTAGATTACTAATTTCTAAAGATTCCGGTTTTCTTTCATGTCTGAAAATTTTTACACCACTAATGGCTTTGGTTTTTCAAAATTGATTTCAATAGATTTTTTTTTTTTTTTTTTGGATAGGTAAGAAAAATTATATTAAAAAACTACAGTATGAATGAAAAGCACAAAGTAGTAGATAAGTACGCAGAGGAAAGAAAAAACAGGAAACAGAAAACTAATTATAGAAAAGAAGAGAGCTAATGAACAATGGGATGGAGTCGCAATAGGTGAGTCCCCAAGCCCGAGAACAATCAAACCAATAACCACTAAAAGAAGCAACTATTCATCAGAATTGTCCACATCCTCAAACATGTGGCGATTACGTTCCTTCCAGGCTCCAAATCCACCACAATAAACACAAAGGTGCTAAATTCCAAATATCTGACAAGTGTTTCCCCAGCCAATTCCTCCATCCTAACATACGATTGAACAACATTCTTGGTAAGACCCAAGAAACCCCAAAAGATCGAAAGATGAAACAATATAACTGTTGAGCCTTCTCACAATGGATTAACAAATGGTCCACAATCTCCCCACAATATCGACAGCAAACCCCTTATTCTTTATATTATCCCCATTGAGTGTCTTATTCTAAGCTGCAGTCCAAACAAAATAGGAAACTAGGAGCCTTTGCTCCCCAAATACCTTTCCAAGGAAAAGTGATAAAGAAGGAGCTTTGTAGAACATTATAATACGAGTGAATGTCAAAATTCCCATTGTTCTTCAAAGTCCACCTCAATCGATCATCATTTTCATTTAAAGGGATAATATTCGCCAGAAAAAGCAAAAAATCATCCGTAGAACTCACCTCCCAATCATTTACATCCCAGATGAACGTCACAACCCATGTCCTCCTTTCCCCTTCCCTCGGCCTGGTCAAGGATAAAGCAACAGAAGCCTCTTGATTATAATAGATTTTGGCCTTATATATTTAGAGCCTTGTCTATTTTGACAAGATGAGACACCCTTATCATGTGTTGTGTAGTATGAGAGGCTTGCCTTTTGGTCATGTAGCCTGGGTGGACGATTGTTAGTTGTACATGCATTATATGATACATTAATGCCAAGCAATAGGTGACTTTTAATATGTGTAGAAGTTATTAGTTTGTTTTATTATTAGAAAATGACATGGACAAATATATAATAAATCAACTTTAAGCATAAAAGAATGAACAGAAGCATGTGATAAATTTTCTTCTGAAGTATTCTGTTCCATTGCTATCTTTATGGTCATTACTGAGTGTGTGTGTGTGTGTGTGTGTTGGGATTTGTATTATTGTTACAGGATTATGGCTATTTAATATTGCACAAAGATTCTACTAGGGTTTCTCTACATGGCTGACATAAATTTTATTGAAATTGTGAAATGCAGTGGGTTTTGTCATCTAAGGAAATAAACTTCCCTTATCCTCTTGGATTGACTCTACTTCACATGGTCTTCTCATCAGTCTTATGTTTTATGCTCACCAAAGTTCTCAAGGTATTTAATTTACTACATATTATGAGAGACAGTCATATCCTTTTCTCTAATGTCTTTACCGTATTTTGTTCTTCTTACAGATTATGAAGGTTGAGGAAGGAATGACTGCAGACATGTAAGTAAAGAAATGGATACACTCCTATCTGATTTATTTAAATCTTCAAAGTTGATTTTTGTCAACTCATTAGAATCTTTAAAAAGTTGCAATGTTTGATGTGATTATTATAGATACGATGATAAGAATCACTAATTTGAGGCCTCTATTACTTAAATAGAATTTGTTTTTTTGGATAGGACCGATAGGTAATAAGACTTCTGTTAAAAGAAATGAACATCGTGTTCACGCACTCTGAACATGGAACAAATAGTTTAAGAACTAAAGCGAACATATTGTAGGAAATCAGAAATGGAAATGCATTGTGTAAATGAGCCCACTGAAACAAAGTTGCAAAACGAAGAGATTTTAAGAGATCTGAGGGTCTCTCATTTTCTTCTGGAAAAGAAACAAAGTCGAAGAATAGCCTCATAGGTTTAAATTGTGGCATGTGTTAGCACATTGTTAATATTTGTCTTAAGGGTCCAAGGCCTAAAGTTGATTGTCTTTGACTGATAGGATCTCATCATTACAATCATACGATATATAGTATAGCCTCATAGGTTTAAATTGTAGCATGGCTGTACAGGAACCATTCCATTTGGGAGCCCAAAATTAATTCTTTGGGCCTTATGTCAATTAAAAGGCCTGTGCCTGTTGAAAACCTTTGTGGTGTGGGTTGAAGTGTCCATGATAGTTGTTTGTGCCTTACTAGTTATTAATAAAAGCCTTAAAAATAATGTTCCATATGTTTCTCTTGTATACCTCCCGTGTACTAAGGTTGCACCCTTCTGCCACTTTTTGTATATTATATTACCTATCAGAAAAAATAAATAGTTATATAAGTATGATTATGACTTACTTTTTCTGAGAATATGATTGTGACTTACTTAATCTAAAGGCTAAGAGTAGTTTTTATAAGGACTTCTTGTATACAAAGCAAAAGACTTGTAACTCTCTCTTTAATTAAAGTCATGCCTATTTAATTGAGTTTTGCAGCCTGCTTTGTTTAATGTTTGGTAGTGTATAAACTCCTCCTCTGTTTCTCCTATTCCTTCTATCTTTAGTTCCAGCATTTTTGTTGTTCTTTAAATGCTACAACCAGACCCCAGATTCTACCACTTTTACATATTTCACCAAGCCTAACCTCCTCCGCCATTAAAAAAAGTTCCTGTCAACCCAAAACCTCCAAATTCAGCTCCTGTTGCTGTTCAAATAGCTATTCCCAAGCCTGCTGACAACAACCGAACAAGTTAGAAAAAGAAAAGCAGTTATAGCAGCAGCTATCCAATCGTATAGTGTTTAGGAAGCACGGACGCAAACACGGTTACGAATACGATATGGCGACACAAGCAATTTCTTAAAAACTATAGCATAAAATGGCCAGTATGACATAGGTATGTCACCCTAAATGAAGTGTCCACCACCCATCTTGTCATGACTCACTGTATTCCAATTAGGCATAAAATCACATTCCAAAGTTCCTTAACACTTGAGAATGGAGGAGTAACTGATGCATGGAATCACCAATCCATCAGAATGAGGCATCTCTTCCTCAGATTATCCATTGTTAGGATTTTACCTAATGTTGCCATCTAAGAAGAGAATGCTACTCTCAAAGGGGCCTCAGTCTTCCATATGCTCTTCCAAGGGAAAGAAGTTCCATTATTAATATGTTTTAACCTCAAATGTACGATCTCTGGAAGGAATCCAATATAATTTGTCCTCCCCTTAACTTTACTAGAGTAGAGAAGATTAAGGAAGAAGATACAACTTTGAGGTCACAATCCTGCACAGTCCTCATGAACCTTAATGTCCCATTGCAAGTGACCGTTAAATAAGTTCATATGATCTGCCTCCAGATACTCCTTATGACGAGCTTTATGGAACAATTCCGGAAAATTCACCTGCAAAGGTTGCTCATTATAAAAAAAAAAATAATAATAAAAGACCTAGTGTAATCAATTTCAAATTAAACAATTGAACAATTAAATAATTATTTCAATTTAAACAATCTAACAATCAAATAAGTACAATCCAATATAAATTTTAGGGTTTAAATAATTTGTTAGTTACCTCCACAATTTTTTCTTCTTCCTTCTTTTCCCTTTACTTTCTTCTCTTTCTAATTTCTCTCTCTCTCTCTCTCTCATACACACACACACTCTTGTTCAATTAGATTGACAAATTTTGGTGATTGACTATTTGATATATGGTACAGTGTGAGGAAGGAGAAAAGTTGGGTGATAAGTTTTATCTTTTGGGATCATTTTATGGGGGAAAAAAAAAATCTAAGTTTGTTTAGTTTTAGGAATTGGGACTCTGCATCTAAAAAATGCATATTTAATAATTCTTTTTATATTTTAGTATACGTATATGTTTTTAAAATTACAGTAGGATCTTATCTTACCAAAAGGTTCTCATAATTGACCTACAAATTTTTTTCAGTAGGTGCAGTTGTAAAAAATCTCCAAATCTCATTAATGTTTGAGTGGTGCAAGTATATGTGGCTTTGCCGCTGCCACACCGCGACAACTTCTCAATCCTTGTAGTGACACTAACAAGAATAGGAAATAAATTGGCAAATTGGGATATACCTTTGACAAAAAGCCTTGATTTGAGATATTAGAAGAACATTAATTATGATAATAAATTAAAATTGTCTTACTCTTCACAAAATTGTATAAGTTGGCTATATAATTATTTATAAAGTTTATTGTTCAAGTTTCGAAGTATAAGTAGATGTTGGGGAACATAGAGCACAATTTTGTTAAGTTAAGCTAATTTTTAAAGGGAAATATATATCTTGAGAAATGAAAAGATTAATTTGGTGTGAAGTTGACTATATATGAAACAATATCATATGTTAGATTATTTGTTTTTTTAATAATTAACATAATTTGGAATCTTGTTGTATAAGACATATATGATCTATAAATTTTATATATTGGTTCTTATTTGTTTGACTTAAATTTTTTTGTTTTATTTGGTGTGGCCCCTTGAGTAATTTTTTTGGCTTAGCCCATCCTTGCTAGGAAGGTATTAAAAATCAAGTGTACTGGGTTAAAAATGGACTCTAGGTTGAAGTGGATTGTAAAGGACAAAGAGCCCAACTTAAAGGGGTTTTATATTGGGGGAACAAAATTAGTGAGAAAGATGCAGCAACATACATAGGTCTTCAAAATGCTAGAGAATATAGAAATGAAGGAGTTGTAGCATTCTAGTTGAGTCACATAAGAGGCTTTGATTTCTCCACTGTTAATAATTGAGTTTTCACATAAGAGAAGCAGTGGTAGCATAGCAACTGGGTTTTGTTCAAGTGATGCAGCTGAGTTATATATATTTCCACTGTATGTTATTTTCCTTAATTTGCATATCAGCATATACCTAATGGAACTTCACTCCATAAGCTTAACCTACTTCACAAATAACTAGTAATACACGTTATCTAATGTATTTAGCCAAATGTTCTGCAATCTAAGAATGTAATCATTTTGGTATTAGAAATAACCCTAATGTACCCAGGGGACCTCCTTGAAATATACTCTTGAGTCACCTTGTCCATATTATTAAAATGAAAATGTTTATAAAACATTTCAGTGTGCCACTTTCATTCTCCTTGTTACTTAAATTTTGCAGAAATTTCTTCCCTGCCTGGATACTTGTTCAGTAATTTTCCACATAAGTCTAACAAAGTTCCAATTTTTCAGATATGCAACATCAGTTGTGCCAATTGGTGCAATGTTTGCAATGACTCTTTGGCTGGGAAACACTGCCTACCTGTATATTTCAGTTGCGTTTGCACAAATGTTAAAGGCAATTAGTAAGTCCTTAATAATTCTGTATCCCATTTCAGCTATATATCTAAAGCCTGTAGAGAAATTCTATGGGTCTCTAGAACTGCAAAGTCTATTTCATTGGCTTAATTTGCTTAAAGTATAGTAAGCCGGGTAAAGTATACTTGTACCTAGAAAAAGTGGGCCTTTAAACACCAACCCCCACCCCCCCACCCCCCCAATCCCCCCCCCCCCCCCCCCCCCCCAAAAAAAAAAAACAAAAAAAGAAGAAGAAGAAGAAAAAAAAGGACAAAAAACAATGAAACAAACAAGTCTTAGTAATGGCTTATATGTGCTGACTAGTAAGATGGTTGGTTAGCAAGTCCTAGGTCTTCTATATATATTACTATTTATCATGATTACAAATTATAATGTCTATCTCTTAAATGACTTTTTCAGTGCCGGTGGCTGTTTTTGTGCTTGGAGTAGCTGCAGGACTCGAGATAATGAGCTGCAGAATGCTGTTAATCATGTCAGTTATAAGTTTTGGTGTTCTGGTGGCTTCTTATGGAGAAATAGATATAAACTGGGTTGGAGTTGTTTATCAAATGGGTGGTGTTGTTGGAGAAGCTTTAAGACTTATTTTCATGGAGATCTTTGTTAAGCGGAAGGGTCTCAAACTGAACCCCATATCCGTTATGTATTATGTTAGTCCTTGCAGGTATACTGATTCTGTTATCTTGTATCCATCATCTTTTTGAAATAATTTCTTTCTAATTCCTAAAGGGAAGATTTATGCCTGTCTGAACAAAATATTAATTATCTGTAGTGCTCTTTGCCTATTAATTCCGTGGATCTTTCTGGAGAAGCCAAAGATGGAAGCACATGGATCTTGGAACTTTCCACCCTTTGTGCTTTTACTCAACTGTCTCTGTACTTTTGCCCTCAATTTATCAGTTTTCCTTGTAATTACGCATACAAGTGCATTAACCATTCGTGTTGCTGGAGTTGTTAAGGATTGGGTGGTTGTCTTGCTATCTGCTCTTCTGTTTGCGGATACAAAGCTGACAGTAATAAATCTGTTTGGTTATGGCATTGGTCAGTATCTCATCATATTCACTTTTTTCGACTTTTTCTTGGAACCTAGATGTTTTCTGTAGCTCATGGTTAGTTTGAGTTGAATGTCTTAAACATAAAAACTTGCTCATCTATTAGCTAATTTGCATAAATGTTAGGCCAACTCGAGGGCGAATTCTGCAAACTGCACTTTGCCATTAATACCCTTATAACCCCACTCCCCTTTTTCCTTTTTCTCTTTGGTTATTTACTTTTTATTTATGTTTTTTAATTCTGGGTCACTCTGCTATTCTTAAAGTGTACCCTAAATGCCATTTTTATGTTCTCATAAATTTCCCTTATAGTTGCTTTCTCTAGATATTCTTGTCCTCCTCTCCCCTCCCTCCCCACCACCCAAATTAGACTTAACAGTTTGAATTCACCCAGGAGTATGATGTTAATCCACTCAGATAGCAGATCCTTGTTTGGATTTTTTTTTTCTTTTAAATGTATTGGTCTCTGTTCTCTATAGTTGAGCACATATTTGGGTGAAGAAATTTCTAGCAAACTATGGGTGGATACAATATTTAATACTAATATCATCATTATTTCTGATGCAGCTATTGCGGGTGTGGCAGCATATAATAATCACAAGTTGAAAAAAGAAGCTTCGCGAGCCAGCGTCGATGATTCCCAAGCCAACATCAATGAATCCGAACTGGCTGAATCTGAACCATTGGTTGCATCCTCAGCTTCCAACAAGTAGAAATATAGTAACAACAGTGAGTCAAGTTCCTTTCTAAGGTGTGTCCTTTTATATTTTTGCAAAAGATGTGCTCCATAGTTGTTGATTCTAATCAGAAATTAGGGTCAATTCTTTTTCTTGTTTCCAATAATCCAATCCCCATCCCCACCACCACCATTTATAAGATTATGTCTGACTAATAGCATATGTTGCTCATTTCACATTGTGAATGGGACACATGCATAATTTGGAATTTGTTTGATGAAGAAATCAGTGTAAAAGATTTTCCATCTTTTTTTTATTGACTGTTGCAGCTGCTCCAACATTGGGTATTTTTTGTGATGTACGGAGCAGAATTTCCAATGATGTGAAAAGATGTGGAATCTGACAATTGTACCATCGGAGAAAGAGGCATTTAATGGAGGGTCAAAATTGAGGTACGTCTAATCAGAGACATTGATGATCATTGTGTAGACAATACCTGGAATTTAAGCCCATTATTTGTTTGTAATGCAATTGCAAAAATGTAAGTATGCTAGTCTTCAATAGTAAAAATAATGCTCTTTTTTTGTACTAAATCGTGTTAGTGTCAATATCAAGGCCCAAGAATGTACTATAATTTTGGATTGCTACGCCTAAGGAATATAAATTGGATCCCATAAAGGCATATAATTGCACCAGGTACAATGCACCTCATTTGTCTCACAAAAATTTTTCGTATTTGACTTTTTCAACTTTTACTTTTTACTTCTCATAAAGTTTTTCATAACTTTTTTTTAATCAATAATTAAGATTGAAAATTGCTGTTTGCAACTATCAATCTCATCTATTAAAAGTAATTACATTAGGTGCAATACCTACGTATTGCACCTATCTTAATCCGTTACACATGCAATTTATTGGCATAGTGTCACTAGTGCAATAACCTGTAGAATATTGTATGGGGATCAAATATGTGGTGGCCTACCGGCCAGAACTTAAAGGCTTGGCTCAAATGTCAAATCACAAAACATGACCATGGGCTTTGGTTGTTTCATATCCAACAATGTCCACACTTTTTTACGTCATGTTCATACTTTATCATATTATGTGTAAAATGTGGATATCTAATGCGAAAGTGTAGACATTATGAAATATTTCACATTTAAGAATTTGAAACAATCAAAGCCCTTTGGGAAAGACCTAACTCTTCCTATGCCATGCCTCGTAATTCTTTGTACCCAGTCAATTTCAAGCCTAGATAAAGAAGAGTCGTGGTTGGCTGATGGCTAAAGTACAACTTGGCCATATCTTCAGAGAATAGATCTTGTTTTGCAGCCTATTTGTGTGTTTGATTTGGTTCTGGATTTTGTTTGGGTGTACTAGTCGGTTTCATTTAGGTTGTGGATTGACTTGTGGCTTTCATTTGGCAATGTGGATTTCATTTGGGCTGTTGGTTAAAATTTGGTTGTGGTTTGAGTTGCGGCTGTGTTACACCTTTGTTTGTTTGCTAAGAAAACAAGGGAAAACTAAAGAAAATACAAAAGAGAATCGGGTGGAAATAATAAAGGTTTGATTTGGTTATGCATTTGTTTGTTTGCTAAAGAAAACAAGGGAAAACTAAAGAAAATACAAAAAGGGAATTGGGTGGAAATAATAACGGTTTGATTTGGTTGTGGATTTGGACAGTGGTGGTCCTATGCCTTTGTTTGTTTATTGAGAAAAGAGGGGAAAACTTAAGAAAATACAAAAGCGAGTTGGTTGAAAATAATAGTGATTGTCGGATAAAAAAAAAAATGAATGAAGAATGAATATTTAAATTATTAATAGTTTAGATTAGAAAGTCAAAAGTAGGTGTAGGGTTACGAAAAGTTGTTAGTTAAAATTCAAAATATAAAAATTTTTGGCTTAGCCAACGTGAAAGCTCTTAGATGAAATCCTAACAATTTCATTTTAGTTCAAACCCTAAATGGTCAAATTTAGTAATCGAAAATTTGTATACTAAATTGTGATAGGGTTATTGTAAGGTAGGAATTTGTTCCCCCCACATCTGATTGTCCTACCGCGGTGCCTGGCGCGGTGAGTAGTGGTACACTACCCAAGCTCCTGAAGCGTTATAAAGGGTAGTGGGGCGCTCTCTCTAACCGATGTGGGACTCGACGAGTACAAGTCCAAGTTAAGCGCTTGCTTGCTCGTGCCTGCACTCGGGGACGAGGACAAAACCGCACCGCGCCAGGCACCGCGGTAGGATACAATTAGATGGGGCGGAGGTTTTTTTTTTTTTTCTTTTAAATGTATTGGTCTCTGTTCTCTATAGTTGAGCACTGATTTGGGTGAAGAAATTTCTAGCAAACTATGGGTGGATACAAGATTTAATACTAATATCATCATTATTTCCGATGCAGCTATTGCGGGTGTGGCAGCATATAATAATCACAAGTTGAAAAAAGAAGCTTCGCGAGCCAGCGTCGATGATTCCCAAGCCAACATCAATGAATCCGAACTGGCTGAATCTGAACCATTGGTTGCATCCTCAGCTTCCAACAAGTAGAAATATAGTAACAACAGTGAGTCAAGTTCCTTTCTAAGGTGTGTCCTTTTATATTTTTGCAAAAGATGTGCTCCATAGTTGTTGATTCTAATCAGAAATTAGGGTCAATTCTTTTTCTTGTTTCCAATAATCCAATCCCCATCCCCACCACCACCATTTATAAGATTATGTCTGACTAATAGCATATGTTGCTCATTTCACATTGTGAATGGGACATGCATAATTTGGAATTTGTTTGATGAAGAAATCAGTGTAAAAGATTTTCCATCTTTTTTTTATTGACTGTTGCAGCTGCTCCAACATTGGGTATTTTTTGTGATGTACGGAGCAGAATTTCCAATGATGTGAAAAGATGTGGAATCTGACAATTGTACCATCGGAGAAAGAGGCATTTAATGGAGGGTCAAAATTGAGGTACGTCTAATCAGAGACATTGATGATCATTGTGTAGACAATACCTGGAATTTAAGCCCATTATTTGTTTGTAATGCAATTGCAAAAATGTAAGTATGCTAGTCTTCAATAGTAAAAATAATGCTCTTTTTTTGTACTAAATCGTGTTAGTGTCAATATCAAGGCCCAAGAATGTACTATAATTTTGGATTGCTACGCCTAAGGAATATAAATTGGATCCCATAAAGGCATATAATTGCACCAGGTACAATGCACCTCATTTGTCTCACAAAAATTTTTCGTATTTGACTTTTTCAACTTTTACTTTTTACTTCTCATAAAGTTTTTCATAACTTTTTTTTAATCAATAATTAAGATTGAAAATTGCTGTTTGCAACTATCAATCTCATCTATTAAAAGTAATTACATTAGGTGCAATACCTACGTATTGCACCTATCTTAATCCGTTACACATGCAATTTATTGGCATAGTGTCACTAGTGCAATAACCTGTAGAATATTGTATGGGGATCAAATATGTGGTGGCCTACCGGCCAGAACTTAAAGGCTTGGCTCAAATGTCAAATCACAAAACATGACCATGGGCTTTGGTTGTTTCATATCCAACAATGTCCACACTTTTTTACGTCATGTTCATACTTTATCATATTATGTGTAAAATGTGGATATCTAATGCGAAAGTGTAGACATTATGAAATATTTCACATTTAAGAATTTGAAACAATCAAAGCCCTTTGGGAAAGACCTAACTCTTCCTATGCCATGCCTCGTAATTCTTTGTACCCAGTCAATTTCAAGCCTAGATAAAGAAGAGTCGTGGTTGGCTGATGGCTAAAGTACAACTTGGCCATATCTTCAGAGAATAGATCTTGTTTTGCAGCCTATTTGTGTGTTTGATTTGGTTCTGGATTTTGTTTGGGTGTACTAGTCGGTTTCATTTAGGTTGTGGATTGACTTGTGGCTTTCATTTGGCAATGTGGATTTCATTTGGGCTGTTGGTTAAAATTTGGTTGTGGTTTGAGTTGCGGCTGTGTTACACCTTTGTTTGTTTGCTAAGAAAACAAGGGAAAACTAAAGAAAATACAAAAGAGAATCGGGTGGAAATAATAAAGGTTTGATTTGGTTATGCATTTGTTTGTTTGCTAAAGAAAACAAGGGAAAACTAAAGAAAATACAAAAAGGGAATTGGGTGGAAATAATAACGGTTTGATTTGGTTGTGGATTTGGACAGTGGTGGTCCTATGCCTTTGTTTGTTTATTGAGAAAAGAGGGGAAAACTTAAGAAAATACAAAAGCGAGTTGGTTGAAAATAATAGTGATTGTCGGATAAAAAAAAAAATGAATGAAGAATGAATATTTAAATTATTAATAGTTTAGATTAGAAAGTCAAAAGTAGGTGTAGGGTTACGAAAAGTTGTTAGTTAAAATTCAAAATATAAAAATTTTTGGCTTAGCCAATGTGAAAGCTCTTAGATGAAATCCTAACAATTTCATTTTAGTTCAAACCCTAAATGGTCAAATTTAGTAATCGAAAATTTGTATACTAAATTGTGATAGGGTTATCATATGGTATAAAATATAGGGTAAATTAGATTGACACTCTTAAGGTATAGTGAAACTAGACTTATTATACTTGAATTTTCAAAAAATGACACTTTGTACCTCAAATAATCAAAATAATTGAACTTGGCCCCCAAAATAATTCGAGGAAAAAAATAAAATAGGCACATTGTCAATTGTTTTGATCGTTTAAGGGTGAAGTGTCATTTCTTAAAAATCGAGCAAAACGAGTCTATTTTTGCTATACCTCGAAAGTGTAGCTAGAAAGCTAATAACACCAATTTTTTGTTTGTGCTTTGGCTTGACAAAATTGCTTCACCCACACGTATTAGCTTGTTGAGTTGTTTGATTCTCAAAAAAGAAAAAAAAGGGGGGGGGGGGCTTGTTGAGTTATCAAAAGGTCCAATATATGAGAATATTTATGATTTTTTTTTTTTTGAGAAAAAGAATATTTATGAATTAGAGGTATCATAAAAGAATCTGTGTGTATATATGGAAGTATTAATTTTGTCATTTTTGTACTAAAACGAGTTTGAATATCCCAACAAGCTCTGGTTTTAAAAGAAGAAGAAAAAAACACTTCAATTTCAAGCTTTAAAAAAAAAATCAAATAATCAAATAATAGCACAAAAAGTTCTAATGGACAAACTAAAATTGAGAATTTCATGGATAACAATTTAAATGATTTTTTATTTGTTTCAAATAAACTTATATTTATTATATTAATAGCTATTTTATATTTTCAAATATACAAACATTATATATAAACTTGGCAAAATTGTAATATGCATTTGGTTATGCTTATTTGTAAATGTATTTAATGCATATGTATGTGGTTACAAATTAATTGTTATAAGAAGTCAAATTGGGATCAGGTGCAATAGCAATAAATGGTTGAGATTGAAAGTTAGAAAAAACAACTTTCAATCTCAACCATTAAATAAAAAAAATATTAAAAAGAAGTAAAAAGTTAAAGTTAAAATGTAAAAAAAAATGTATAAAAAAAAATTATAAAGGAAATGGGCATGGTGCAATTGCATATGATCTCAATCTTAAGAAGCCAATTCTTTCATGTAAAGAGAGAATGTAATTCTGTTACTTATTGTCTAGCAAGACATGCTTTGGATATTTCGGATTTTTTAGCGTGGATGGAGGATGGTCCACCGCAATTTTCAGTTGTACTTCAGGCTGATTTAGCAGACTCTTTTTAATCAAAGTTTAGTCTGGATTCTAAAAAAAAAAAAAAGAAATAAGAAAAAAGAAGCCAATTCTTGAAATAATGTTTTTTAGAAAACATTAAAGTGACATTTAAGAGCCTTATAGCTCAATTGGTTGGCATCTCCAAGTGTTTCTAATAGAGATATCCAATAAAAAGAAAAGCTCTTTCATTTTCAACTTCTTTTGAATTCCAACTACAAATTAGAACTATTTTATAATAATATAAAATTTACAACTTTTTTTAATAGTATTTAAAACGAAAATTTGAGAGTCCATTAAGGGAGACTAAGGTGGTGGGTCTACTAGATTTGAAGGACGTAAATCTAAAGGTCCCAAGTTCCATCCACCATGCTATATATGCGTGTGTGTACATGATTTTAAAAATTGGACAAGTAAAGAAACCAAAAATTTGCTCAGTTCCCAATTTATACCAGTTAAACCAACAGTTTTTACAGGTAAAATGTCGATTTTTATGATTTTTACCAGATCAAATTATGGTTCAATTCAATTTCTAAAACCGTGTGACATTTGAAATTTTTTTAATTTTTTATGACATTTGAAAATTAATTTGTATCGGTTTGAAATAACTTTTATAAAAGGCAAGAATGCATGGCCACATATAGTAGCACAATAGACAATAGTCCACTTGAAGATTTGGGTGTCCTAAAAAAAAATCCCACATGGGACATTGTAAATTGCAAAATAAGTAAAGAGTAATGCTAGAGTAATAATTTTTGTCACAATTTATTCATGTGGTGTGTGAGTGGTGGAGTTGTGGATCTACATGGACTCACCACTTTTACTCTATCACTCATAACTTGTGTTGTAGGCAAATTGCGGTGCAAAAGTTATAGTAAAAATTGTGATCCTAGCATTTTCCATAAATAAATGGAATAAGCTATCCCAAAACGTTTTTTATTTTATTTTATACAAAATAGAAATTCTACTCTAGTTTAATATAAGCGTATATGTGTGTGAAGCTTTCTTTTGAAAACTTGAACCCCGGGCCTTGCCCTTCACATCTCGCAAGCATTTATACTTGTAGAGTGACCAATGTATCAAGGGTGTGCGGTGGTATCCCAAAATGCACTCTAACAATTCATTTGTTACATGAAAAGTGTTTTCTTGAAAACATTTATGGTGATTTTTAGTATATGGTATGGCAAAAAATACAAGTTAATGTACAATGTTTTATGTGATCAACACAAAATGAGGCTAATGTAGCGGAAAAGTGTTTTCCACTTTTTAAGCTTAAAAAACGTTTTATGGAATGTCATATACTCAATAAATCACCATAAATAAACTTCATGTCAATGATAACTTCTGTCCCTTCAATATGTATAAAAAAGATAATTTAAAAAAGTTTACGTTTTCAAAAAATTATGTTATAACTTTAGAAGAAATCAACGTATAATTTTTATTTTTTTTACTTATATATACAGAGAGAGAGTAATTATGATTATAGTAAAAGAATCTCTATATATCTATGGAAGTACTAAGTTAAATTTTTTGTTTTTGTTTTTTTTTTTTTAAAGAATCAAAAGTAGCTTTTTTTTTTTGGTTGTTGTTGTTGTTGAGAATGAGTATTAACTTAGTTGTTGTATTGAGACGATTTAGAAAAATCCGAAGATGCTTTGGTTTTCAAGAGAAAAAAAAAAGTTTGGCTTATATCGAGTACTTTTTTAACTGAAATCTCTTTTTGTTTTAATAAGAAACTACCACATTATCCGCTAACTAAATTAAATGTGTAGACTAAAATCTACTATCACTTGCCATTATTATTTAAAACAAGAAGAGTTGTCTAGTTAAAAAAAGTACTAGAGGTAAGCCAAACTTTTTAAAAAAATTCATCTTAAAAAATAAAAATAAAGGGGAAAAAGCACTTCTATTTTGAAGTTAACAAAAAAAAAAAAAAATCAAATAATATATGATGAAGTCTGAAAAATCACCAATGAATTACACGTCGCTCACACGCTCAAAAAGTCATCTGCACAGCAAGAAAGAGAAAACTTATAGAGAGCACCGGTGTGGTGCCGACCAAATACCCTCCGAAGGTCAAGTTATAATCTTTTACAACTCCAGAGTGCTAGAGAGGGTCGATTATGCGTACCTTAGCTTGTGAGGGTATTAGGGTTTTTATAGTAGTCGAAAGTTGACCTCTTTTACTTGGAGTCGAAGTCCTTTTCTTGTAGAAATCATCTTTAAGAATCCAAAACGTGGTGGACAAGTCTTTTCCTTATAAAGAAGATCTTCATCAATGTACGTAATCTCTGGAATCCTCCTTACCTTAGGATTCTATTTAAGATTCTATGATAATGTGCCGCAAGTATTCCTATCAAGTGTTTCTAGCTGGCCCATGGCCAATCAATCCGTCCATAGTTCATCTGTTCACTCCAGATCCGTCCTTAATAGGTCTTGCACACAATAGGTTTGTCTATTTTTCAGCCTATAAACAATAAACAGCCCGGTCCGTTATACTAGGTTTCGTAGCCGTACATTTTTTCCTCTTTCAGTTGCCCCCTCACCTGATGGATCCGTCATACATAAGCAAACGGACCCATGGGGTGATGGTTCAAAGTCTCAATTAAGTGACCATGATACATAACTCCGCGAGCTTATCCCCATACACTGACAGGTTTAGTAGTAACCCATTTATGACTTGTACCACGTGTCACTCTATCAATGGCTATTGTTTTAGAACAAGGTGTCGTTTCGTCTTCCGTGCACCTCTTCTATAAATAACACCCCCTCCGCCTCTCATTTTTATACTTTTTACTGAAAAATATTGTCAGAGCATGTCCGTCACACCTGTCAGAGACCACTTCGTTCACTCCTGCACCCGTCGACTGCAATTTCATTTGCTTATTCCGTAATTTTGGTAAGTAATCTTTTATTCGTCCTCTTTTTAATTCTCATTTACTTTTTGGTGTTATATATATTTTCTTAGATTTTATGCCCCCGTCACTCTTTCCAAACCCGTCAGAGTCTTAGGTTTTGTCATTACATGTAGGCCATGTCTAGTGTTTCAAGTAACTAGTCGGTCGTCCGTGACGGGGTGGACTACAAAGAGGTATATCCGTCAGGTTGCAAAGACCAAGACGATCTGAGCGAGGAGAGTAGTCTGTCTTCATCCTCCTCGTCCTTAAAAAATGAGGATATGGAGATGATTGAAATAGAGGAGGGTTCCGCTGATGAAGAAGAGCAAATAGTTAGATCCGTCGTAGAAGCTGATGGACTTAGGGAGTTCATTATGCTTCCAAAGTGGACAGTGAATAACTTTACCTCCACCATTAAAGAACCACATTTTAATACCCTTAGGGCCCGTTACCAAATCCTAGACTACATCCCTATCTGTTTGCCCTGCAAGTTTGAAAAATGCTATTATAGTGGATGGTGTCGGGGTGTATGAACAGATGCTCAAGGTAGGCCTCAGGTTTCCTCTGAGTTCCCTACACCGTGAACTCCTCAAATACCTAGGTTTATCCATCAGCCAGATATCCCCTAATGCCTGGAGGGTCTTCATAGCAATGGAGGTCCTGTACGGAGCAATGACGGACGGTAGAAGAAGGCTGACAATAAGGGAATTCCTTCACTGCTACCATCCAGACGAGATAGATAAATCAAGGGGGATGTATAGTTTCATTCCTAGAAGCCCCATCCTGAAAGTGATCTACGAAACCCCAGATTCTAATAGAGATTGGAAGAGCCGTTATTTTTTCATTGAGGGAGACGGTTGGATGTGTTATCCAGGGGGAATGGATTATATGCCCGTCGACACGATTTGGGGCATATTAAACCCATATGGTATGAACCCGTCATATAGCAATTATTATAAGTTTATTTAATACTTATTGTATTTTGAACGTCCATCTTCTTTTGCACAGTTCGACGGCGTCCACAAATCACTCTCGAGGAGTTTAGTTTCCTTGAGAAAATTTTTGCAAAGTCTAAACTAGAGGAACGAACCTGGGCCAAGCTCATCAATCCTCAACATCATCCACTGGTACTGCGACGAGCCCAAGCCAACTCCAGTGGCATTCAAGTACGAAGAGTGCACCTGTCAACGTAAGTCCGTCGTTCCTTCTTATTCAATTTTTTTTTTGACACCCATCTACCTCTTCAGAGATGGACGACATTAAAAGGAGAGCGGCTATCAGACTACAAGCTGCCAAAACAAAGAAGCCGGAGCGGACGCTCTGGGGACGGGCTCCAGCAAACAAATACTTAAAAGGAAGCAACCATCAAAGAGTGACCGTGCACCCAAACAGCCCAAGGTTTCTCTGGAGCCTGTCCTTGGCTTGATGGCTAGGGGGACTAAGACGGTCACCCCTGTGAAGCATGGGGCCGATAAGGGCCTAATGACAGGTCCGTCTGCAAGCCAAAAGAAACTGCCCATCCTACTCCGCGAGGATTCCAAGTACGCCCTTGAGAGGCTCTCGTCCATCATAACCACCGAGGACTATGAAGACTTGGGTAACCATTCGACGGAGGCGATGGGAGAGACGGCCCTTCTCAGTATTGCATAGGTAACTCATCCATCGTCATATAGTTCGTCCTTTCCCCCTTCTCTTTTGCCTTTCAAGTTTAACTTATGTTTTCTTCTAGGCCATGATCATGATGAAAGGGATGATGGGACGGTGTCTCAACCATGAGACGACCCTAGACCGTGTAGATGAGAAGGCCAAGGTGACAGAGGACTAGCTGCTCGAGCTGAAGACTTGGAAGGTCGTCCAAGAGCAGAAACTTAAAATGGCTAAGACGGCTAGGGATGAATGTATCAAGCTGACGGAACGTCTGAAGAAAGCTCTGGAGGAGAAGGACAAAGAGGTCCGTTAGGCTAAGGAGGTCGCGATACGCGAGTATCGTGACTCTGACACCCTGATTACAGAGCTGAGCCTTGCATATAACGACAGTTTTGATGATGCCATTTGTCAGGTGAAGACCTTTCATCCAGAGATGGACTTGTCAACCGTCGCTATTACTGCCCCCGAGCAAACATTCGTTCAACCCGTCCAGTCAGATGATACAGACGCTCTCTTTGGCGAGAACCCCCCTATCCGTGAAGCTCCTATTGACCAGACGGTCGTTGAAAGCGATCCTAAGGATGATCAGGTCTGTTATGACGAGGAGAAAGATACGCCTACTGACAATCTGTAATAACTTAGTTTTTTTTTTTTAATAATTTTTTTAGGAAAAAAATGTAGAACAATTTCTGTTTCCTCGTCATGTTTTGGGGCTTTTGAACATTGCCCTTATTTGTTAAACTCTGCAAGGTCCGTCGACCTTTATTTTACTTTTGTGAAATGCATCCGTCTTGATTTATTCAAGTATATTTTTGTTTTTTGTGGATTTTGGATCTTATCACTCTTTGATAGATTCCGTCCAGTTTATGCGCTTCGTCTACTTTTTTTTTTTTTTTATACTCTTGGGACGATCTGTCCAATCTTGCGAACGTAGGTTTTATTCGTCCATTGTTTGGACTCAAATTTTCATCCTCTTTGGATGATCCGTCCATCTTGTGGACTTGGTTTATTTTTTGGACTTTAGGAGTTATCATCCTCTTAGGATGATTCGTCCATCTTGTGGACTTAGTTTCTATCCATCTATTTTCTGGACTTTAAGAGTCATCATCCTCTTGGGATGATCCGTCCATCTTTTGGACTTAGCTTTTTATCCGTCCATTCTCTAGACTTTAAGAGTCATCATCCTCTTAGGATGATCCGTCCATCTTGTGGACTTGGTTTATTTTTGGACTTTAGGAGTTATCATCCTCTTAGGATGATCCATCCATCTTGTGGATTTAGTTTCTATCTGTCCATTTTCTGGACTTTAAGAGTCATCATCCTCTTGGGATGATCCGTCCATCTTATGGACTTAGCTTTTTATCCATCCATTCTTTGGACTTTAAGAGTTCTCATCCTTTTAGGATGATCCGTCCATCTTGTGGACTTAGTTTATATCTGTCCATTTTCTAGACTTAGGAATTTTTTAAGTAGACAACAAACATAGTCGAGTCTGAATATTCCTCTTATTAATTAAAAGAAAACCATATGTTTGTAAAAAGCAAAAAAAAAAAAAAAAATACCTGCCCCCTTGGGCTTAAAAAGGCACTTGTAGAAAGAATTGTTTGAAGTAAAAACTAGGAAAACTAAATGATAAATTGGGAAATTGGGAAATGTTGATGCTCTTCATATCTTCACATCGTCTCTACTGGTAGTATTTTCGAAGGTTCTCCGTGTTCCATGGGTGCTGTAGCTTCCGTCCGTCCATGGTTTCGAGGTGGTAGGTCCTCTTCCTCTGCCTTGACGAGATCTTGTAGGGTCCTTCCCAGTTGGGGTTGAGCTTTCCTTGTGAAGGATCTCTAGCAGCTCTTATTACCTTCCATAGCACAAGATTTCCGATCTGAAAATCTCTATGTCTGACATTGGAGTTGTATTATTTTGCCATGAAGTTCTGGTATCGCACCAACCTCTGCTCTGCTGTAGCCCAGACCTCATCCACCAGGTCTAGCTAAAGCCACAAGGCCTCTTCGTTCTTATCCTCGTTGTAGTTCTCCACCCGATAGCTCGTAAGCCCTACCTCCGCTGGAATGACAGCCTCGCTTTCGTATGCTAGTCTAAGTGGTGTTTCTCTAGTGGGTGTTCTTGCCGTAGTACGATATGCCCATAAGATGCTTGGTAGCTTATCAGGCCAGATGCCTTTAGCCCCCTTGAGTCGGGTTTTGATAATTTTGAGCAAGGACCAGTTTGTGACTTCGACTTGCCTATTGGCCTGTGGGTGTGCGGGTGACGAATAGTGATTCCTAATACCCAGTTCTAAACAGAAGTTTTTGAATGCACTGTTGTCGAACTACTTTTCGTTGTTGGAGACGAGCACTCTGGGTATCCCGAACCTGCATATGATATTCTTCCATACAAAACTTCGGATATTCCTATCTGTGATAGTGGCCAGGGCTTCTGCCTCCACCCACTTAGTGAAATAGTCGATCCCAACTACCAGAAATTTTAGTTGCCTTGTTGCCGTCGAGAGGGGGCCCATGATGTCTAGTCCCCATTGGGCGAATGGCCAAGGGGCCGTCATAGGTGTCAGCTCCTCAGTTGGTTGCCTGATCAGATTACTGAACCTCTGACATTTGTCGCAAGTCTTAACACAGGCTTGTGCGTCCTTTTGCATTGTAGGCTAATAGTACCCTGCTCGGATCAATTTGTGTGCTAAGGATCGTGCCCCTAAGTGGTTTCCACAGATACCCTCGTGGACTTCTCTCATTACGTAGTCTGCTTCCTCGTGGCCCAAACACCTTAGGTACGATCGTGAGAATCCCCTTTTGTATAAGACATCTTTGATCAGTACAAACCGCGAGGCTTGGACTTTTAGTTTCCTGGCTTCGTCTCTTCCGTCTGGTAACGTGCTCGTCTTCAAGTATGCTATTAATAGCATTGTCCAATTGTTTTCGGAATTCACCTCCTGCACTTTTGTTCTGTCGTCTATAATTGAGGAATTTTGGACAAATGACAATACCTGATCGGGGACTATCATAAACTCTGCGGAGGCTACTTTTGCCAGACGGTTGGCACATTCGTTCTCTTCTCTTGGGATTTGGACGAATGTGACTTTGAGGCTGCCGATCCGATTCTTGACCTCTTCTAGATACTTCTTCATCCTTTCATTTCTGCACTCATAGACGTCGTTAATCTGACTAGTTATTACCTGAGAATCGCCATGTACGACCATGTTCTCAGCACCTGCGGCCTTTGCGAGGTCTAATCCTGCCACCAATGCTTCATACTCGGCCTCGTTGTTGGTCGTTGGGAAGTCCAGCCGAATCATGCATTTGATTTTATCTCTGTCAGGGGTTTGAATTACCATGCTGGCACCTCCAGCTTCTTGTTTGAAGATCCATCTGTATGGATGCTCCATTATCTAAGGGCGTTTGCCCCCTGACCTTCTGATTGTGTGTATTTGGCGATGAAGTCTGCCACTGCTTGCCCCTTTATTGTAGTTCGCGGTCGGTATTGTATATCAAACTCGCTCAGCTTTATTGCCCATAGAGCCATTCGTCCGGCAACTTTAGGGCTGCTCATTGCTCTTTTCAAGGGCTGATTCGTCAAGACTATGATGGTATGAGCCTGGAAATACGGTTTGAGTTTTCAAGCTGCAGTTACCAGTGTGAAGGCCAACTTCTCCATCTGAGGGTACCTTTCTTCTGCCCCCCGAAAACCCCTACTTATGAAATAGACGGGTCGCTGAGTTTCTTCCTCTTCTCTTACTAAGGCCGTACTTACCGCTGCTTGCGAAACTGCTAGGTACAGGTAGAGTTCTTCCCCTGGTTTGGATAGGCTGAGCAATGGTGGAGAGGCAAGGTATTTTTTCAGGTCTTCAAATGCCTGCTGACACTCGTCCGTCCACTTGAATAATTTCCTTAAGGTGCGAACAAATGGTAGATATTTGTCCGTTACTTTAGAGACAAACCTGTTCAAGGCTGTAATTTTGCCATTCAAGCTTTGCACATTTTTCACCATCCTTGGTGGTTCTAGCTTCATAATAGCCCGTATCTTGTCTGGGTTGATCTCTATACCTCTTTGGGATACCATGAATCCCAAGAATTTCCCCGCCGTTACTCCGAACACGCACTTGCTTGGATTCAGCTTCATGTTGTATGGTCGAAGGGTGTCGAACGTCTCCTGGAGGTCATTTAGGTGGTCATTTTCGCGCAGGCTCTTGATCAATATGTCATCAACGTAGACTTGTACATTCCTCCCAATCTGGTGCGCGAACATTTTGTTCATTAGTCTCTAGTACGTCGCCCCCGCGTTCTTGAGTCCGAATGGCATCACTTTGTAGCAAAAAAGTCCTTAACTAGTGACAAAAGACGTTTTCTCTTGATTAGCTTCCTTCATCTTGATTTGATTGTAGCCTGAAAAGGCATCTATGAAGCTTAGGAGCTGGTGTCTGGCTGTTGAGTCAACTAGAGCATCTATCCGCTGGAGGGGGTAACTGTCCTTCGGGCATGCATTGTTGAGGTCCGTGAAATCGACGCACATTCGCCACTTCTCGTTAGCCTTCTTGACCATGACTACATTCGCCAACCATTCTGGGTAATATACTTCCCGAATGAAATCCACCTCAAGTAGTTTCCTAACCTCTTTCGCTATCACTCTGTCTCGTTCTTAAGCGAACACTCGCTTTTTCTGCCGGACGGGTGAGGATGCAGGGTTCACATTAAGCTTGTGAACCATGATAGAGGGATCAATCTCGGGCATGTCCTCGTGGCTCCACACGAATATGTCTTGGTTCCTCTTGAGGAATGCTGTGAGGGCTTGGCGTACTGGCTGGCTAGCTAATGTCCCTATCCTAGTCATTCGCTCAAGCTTTGATTCATCGAGTGCTATCTCTTCCAATTCTTCAACCGATTCTGCTACGGTCCGTTGTTCTTTTATACACATGGTCTGCTGGTGATCTTCCATTTCTAGCATGGTAATTTAGCATTCCCGGGCAGCCACCTGGTTTCCTTGCAACTCCCCAATCCCATAATCTGTAGGGAACTTGATCATTAGGTGGTACGTTGATGTTGCCGCTTTTCACGAGTTAAGTGTGGGTCGGTCGAGAATAACATTGTAAGCAGACAAGCAGTCCACCACAAGGGATGTTATGTCCTTTGTGATCTCTTGTGGATAATCGCCCACCGTTACCGAGAGTGTGATCGAGCCTAACGGGAATACCCTTGTTCCTTTAAAACTGACCATCGGAGCGTTCGTTGGTATCAATTGCATTTTGTCAATTCCCATTTACTGGAACACTGGATAATATAGGATATCAGCTGAGCTGCCATTGTCGATCAACACTCGGTGAACATTATAGTCCCCCATACGTACGCTGACAACTAGCGCATCATCGTGTGGATGGTGGAGTCTTCTTGCGTCTTTCTCGAAGAAACCAATAATGGGGTTTTCCCTCCGTGCTATTTTAGGTACAGAGCCTGTTAGCTGGACGTTTTGGACCATCCTAAGGTACGTCTTTCGAGCTTTTTTGGAGGAGCCAGTAGTTGCGGTTCCCCCTATAATCATCCTTATGTCTCCGATAGGGGGGTCTAGGACGCTCATTATCTCGCCGGGGGGCCTGCTTTTGGTGATTAGGATCCACTCTCTCGTTGTTGACGAATTTCTGCAACTTCCCTTGTCTGATGAGGGCCTCAATCTGCCGCTTTAAGTCATAGCAATCGGCCATGTCATGACCATGATCTTGGTGGAAGCGGCAGTACTTGTCTCGAGGTCGTTTGCTTGGATCGCTCTTCAGCTTCCCTGGAAACGTCAGCGCCCCCTCGTCCTTGATCTGCATCAGGACTTGGTCTATTGGGGCGTTCAGTGGTGTGAAGCTTGTGAACCTTCCTCCTTGGGGTTTAGGGTGCCTTTCATCCCTTCTGTCTCCTGTCCTTGGTCTCTTCTGCCCTTGATCCTGCCGTGCGTCCCCCTGTCGCTCTCTCTTCCTAGGTTTTTCCTCCCCGGCTAGTAGCGCGTCTTCTGCATTCATGTACTTAGTGGCCCTGTAGAGCACCTCTGACATGGTCTTGGGGTCGTTTTTGTATAGTGAGAACAAAAACTTACCCTTTCGCAACCCGTTTGTGAAAGCTGCGACCAGTATCTTGTCGTTGGCTTCATGATCGAAAACGCTTCCTTATTGAAGCGGGTTATGTAGGATCTTAGCGTCTCGTCCTCTCTCTGCCTGATGCTCATTAAGCATGTCGTGGATTTCTTGTACCTGTGTCCCCTTATGAAGTGTGAGGTGAATTGAGCGCTTATCGCTTTGAAAGTGCTCATGGAGTTTGGTGTCAGCCGATTGAACCATATTCTCGTGGGACCCTTCAGCGTTGTAGGGAAGGCCCTGCACATGATTTCGTCCGGTACCCCTTGAAGATGCATCAAGGTCTTGAAGGTCTCTAGGTGATGTAAAGGATCCTTGACTCTGTCGTAACTCTCTATCTGTGGCATCCGGCAATTATGCGGTAGGGGAAAGGAATTGACGGGGGCGGTGAATAGAGAGTTGGTCCGGTTGACTAGGTTGTCAAGATCGCTGGACACTCGTCCCTTGAGGGCGTTCATCATGACCTCCATCTGTTCCTTCATCGCTTGCATCTTTGCAAAAATAGGAGGTGGAGCTGTGTCCATGAGGGATGGGAGACTCACGTTTTGCCGTTCTGGCTTGCTTGGGGTATTGCTGCCTTTAGGCCCTTCTCGATCTCTTTGCATGGCACTGGTACCTTCCTGGTCCTCCATTTGGTTGTTGGGTGCTGCATTTTTCTGACGCAGCTGTTCTTCTAGGTTGTGGTTTTGTTTGGTAAGACGCTCTACAGCCGCTGTGAGAGTTCGAACCTGTCTCTCGAGGGCAGTTGTGGGTGGTTCCTTTCCTTGGATGTCGTTGGTGGTTGCCATCGAGCGAGTGAGCACCATGCAATCCTTCTGTCTCAGGGATAAAGCAACGATCGATCACTTCTTCTTTCCCATAGACAGTGCCAACTGATGAAGTCTGAAAAATCACCAATGAATTACATGTCGCTTACACGCTCAAAAAGTCACCTGCACAGCAAGAAAGAGAAAACCTACAGAGAGCATCGGTGTGATGCCGGCCAAATACTCTCCGAAGGTCAAGTTATAATCTTTTACAACTCCAGAGTGCTAGAGAGGGTCGATTATGTGTACCTTGGCTTGTGAGGGTATTGAGGTTTTTATAGTAGTCGAAAGTTGACCTCTTTTACTTAGAGTCGAAGTTCTTTCCTTGTAGAAATCATCTTTAAGAGTCTAAAACGTGGTGGACAAGTCTTTTCCTTATAGAGAAGATCTTCATCAATGTACGTAATCTCTGGAATCCTCCTTGCCTTAGGATTCTATTTAAAATTCTATGATAATGTGCTGCAAGTATTCCTATCAAGAGTTTCTAGCCGGCCCATGGCCAATCAGTCCGTCCATAGTTCATCCGTTCACTCCGGCTCCGTCCTCAACAGGTCTTGCACACAATAGGATCGTCTATTTTTCAGCCCATAAACAATAAACAGCTCGGTCCGTTGTACTAGGTTTCGTAGCCGTACATTTTTTCCTCTTTCAATATAATAGCACAAAAAGTTGTAGTGAACACATTTTCAGAGGTGGTTATAAAAGACCAATTCTTGAAACAATCTATTATAGAAAACAGGAAAAATGATTCTTTCATTTCTGTCTTCCTTTCGAATTTCAAGTAAAAATTAGAATTCCTTTTAAAAATAAACTTACAGAGTTTTTCAATCTTCAGAAACACTTGAGTGACGGCTTAATGGCCTTAAATGATATATCATAAACTCATAAATTTCAAATTTTATCCACCATGCTATCAATTTTGGTTGTTGTTGTTGTTGTTTTTTTTTTTTTAATAACAATTTTGGGTGTTTGAATGTTTTATATGTAGGAAGTGTTCTTTATACATTAAAAAAAAAAAAAATACAAAAACAAATTTGGAAAAAAGGAAGAAAAGAATTTGTGATGTATGGAAAACAAATTAGAGCACTTGTAGCACTGGAGCTAAAAAACTATATAGCTTTTTAGCTCCACCAAAACACAAAAAAATCCATATAGCAGTGGAGCTGAACTTATTTATTTTTTTTAGCTTCATTGCTACAGTGCACATCTATTTATGTATGTGCACTGTAGCTTAGAGCTAAAATTTTTTATTTTTTATTTCCTACTCGGTTGTGTGTGGCTGTGATAGTTGTGTATAATGGATATATTATTTAATTATAGTAGATATATTATTTTATTGTGATGTTATATTATTTTATTATGTTGAAAGTTAAAATAGATCTATTGTTGTATGTGTATAAGTAAAATAGATAAAATAACTTTTTATAATGCTAAATAACTAAATTTTTAGCTTCATAGTCGTGAATGCTCCTACACGGCCACATATAGCATAGCCCAATAGACAGTTCACACCTGTAGATTTGTGTGTCCAAAAACAAAATAAAAATTTCCCCACAAAATTGGGACAATAAAGTAAAAAAAAATTGCCTTGACAAAGCCAAAAAAGGTAAGGGGGAGAGAGAGGAGGGAAGAAGAGTCAGAGAGAGAGAGAGAGAGAGAGAGGGAGGAGGTGAAAAAACAACAATTATGAACCCTCACAAATCTGTAGAAGAGTCTTCTTAAAACTCTCACAACAACAACACCACCACCACAAAAAAAGAGATTTGGGGGTTTTTCTTTTTTCCTATCTCACCCACCACTTCTCTCAATACTCCTTCCCCCATTTCTCTTCTTATATATATTTTTCACAACAAAAACCAAATATCATATCATCATAGATAGAGATAGAGAGCAGAGCGATGCGATTGTGTTGGTGGTTTTGGCAGCGGGAGAGTTGTGTTGCCAAAACGGCGCCGCCGTCCGATGCTTCTTCACCGGAAGCGGAATCGGAATCAAGACGACGACGAGGAGGTCTTTGATGGCCTTGCAATTGCAGATGAATTGGCAGCCGAATTTGCTCAGTCAGAAGCGGCGTACCGGTCCTCCGTTAGGGCTCAAAAACCTCGGCAATTCTTGCTACCTCAACAGCGTTCTTCAGTGCCTCACTTACACTCCTCCTCTCGCCAATTTCTGCCTCAAATTCCAGCACTCCTCTCTCTGTACATAAATTCAATCGCCTCTCGAATTCAATTTTGGTTTTGGCAGCGGGAGAGTTGTGTTGCCAAAACGGCGCCGCCGTCCGATGCTTCTTCACCGGAAGCGGAATCGGAATCAAGACGACGACGAGGAGGTCTTTGATGGCCTTGCAATTGCAGATGAATTGGCAGCCGAATTTGCTCAGTCAGAAGCGGCGTACCGGTCCTCCGTTAGGGCTCAAAAACCTCGGCAATTCTTGCTACCTCAACAGCGTTCTTCAGTGCCTCACTTACACTCCTCCTCTCGCCAATTTCTGCCTCAAATTCCAGCACTCCTCTCTCTGTACATAAATTCAATCGCCTCTCGAATTCAATTTTCTGTGTTTTTTTTTTTTTTTTCCTTTTTAGCTAATTGGTTTTGGTTTTTCGTGTTGCAGGCGAGGATAGAAAGCGCGGCGGAGGAGAGTGTCCGTTCTGCATACTGGAGAAGCGGATAGCGCGGTCGTTGAGCGTGGATCTCGCGCTGGACGCGCCCGCGAAGCTGCAGAATTGTTTGAGGATATTCGCCGAGCACTTCAAGTGCGGGCGCCAGGAGGACGCGCACGAGTTCCTTCGTTACGTGATTGATGCTTGCCACAACACTTGCCTTCGGCTCAAGAAGTTGCAGCAGCAAAGGCGGTACAATAATGGCTGCAAGGGAGGTGAGAATGTTAGTAATGGTAGTAGTAATGGCTGTAGCAATAGTAGCAGTAGCGGTAGTTCGGTGGTGAAGGAGATTTTTGGAGGTGCGCTGCAGAGCCAGGTGAAGTGTCTTTCTTGTGGTAATGAGTCGAATAAGGTGGACGAGATAATGGATATTAGTCTTGATGTTTTGGTTAGTAATTCGCTTAAAGACGCGTTTCAAAAGTTCTTTCAGCCCGAAATTTTGGATGGAAACAATAAGTACAAGTGTGATAAGTAAGTTCTTGCTGTTGTTTTGTTGAATTCCTTATTATTCAAGTGGTTATTGTCGTGTTTTTAATTGAGGAAATTATGGTTGTTTTAGTTGTAAGAAATTGGTGGCGGCAAGGAAGCAAATGTCAATACGTCAAGCGCCCAATGTCCTCGTAATCCAGCTCAAGGTGTTATTATTTTGTAATTGTTGTTTATGTTAGTATTTTTGGGGTCATTGGTTTCTAATGTAAGTGTTATTGTTGGCAGAGATTTGAGAGTGTATTCGGCGGGAAGATTGATAAGGCGATTGCATTTGAGGAAGTTTTGGTGCTTTCGAGTTTCATGTGTAAAGCAAGTCAGGTATATACCTAATAAAACTATGGAGGAAATACAAAATATACATGATTAATAATTAGATGTGAAGGTTAGGTAGAGAAATTGACTTACAATAACAAGGTAGAGAATCATGATTAGAAATCCAATCTCCTAGTGTACCTCAATGTTCAATAGAACAGTTGTACTCTTTCTTTCTGATTATAATTATAAATGCTTATTGCTAAAAAAAAAAAAAAAAAATCATTATAAAGCTAATTTCTATGGAATCGTTTTGTATCTAGCTGAAATGATTGACATCCATGAATTACCCTTTGGTTTTATTGGTATGATGCACACAAATTTACTGGGTTTTAAGCCTTTGACCTTTTTCTCCACCTATTCTTATGGGAGGAGGGGAGTGCTATGTGAGATGGAGCTCATTGGCATAAGTTACCCCTTGCTTCTCCTACCTTGTCCTAGAAATGTGAGACTTTGGCTTTTATATAACTGCTAGATTAGCTGAAATTGAAAAGGAAATTAGCCAAGGTTACTGGTGAATTTATTTAGGGGAATGATTTTTGACAATATATCAGCAATTTACTTTTGATAGCTATCAGCAATTTCACTGTGAGACGACCTATCGGTTATGGAGCTTTGTTTTTATAACTTTTGGCTTGCCTTGGGTTATACCTAGATCGATTCTAGAGCTACTTTTTGGCTGGTGGAATTGGTTGGGGAAGCAATCATCTCAGATTTGGAATTTAGTTCCGTTGTGCATCCTGTGGTGTATTTGGAAGGAACGGAATCGGCGGACTTTTGAGGATTTGGATAGTTCTGGTGATCAGCTGCTTGCTTCTTTTAGTGGAACTCTTTTTGATTGGTCTCGGGCATGGGGACTCACGACTAGTGATTCTCTCCCTTCTTTTCTTAGCTCTCTTTCTCTTTGTAATTAATATGCTGATAGGCTTTCTTTTTTGTTTTTTCTTTGGTTTCTTTTTCTTGTATTTTCTAGGTTTGCTCTATGTTCTTCATGCATAGAGTAGCCTTTTGTATATATAACATTCTTACTTATCAAAAAAAAAAAATTACTTTTGATAGCTCCCTTGTTAGTGAAGATAATGTAGGACATGATGATAAGGCAAGTGTGCTTTTATATCTTAGTATGACTTTTATAAGTGCAACTAATCCTTCCAAAATTTTAGTTATGAGAACTGGTGAGCGATAGGATACATGATATGAGTGGCATCTTATTGTTCTATAGAACTTCTCAAAAGTAGTGCCAAAGGAGGGAGGTTTTGCTATGGAGAGAGATGCTTTATGGAGAAGAGTTGTGGATGCTAAATATGGTAGTATGTTTTGGGGGAGGGGGGGGGGGGGGGGGGTTGGTGCTCTAATGGTGTGCAGGGGACTTATCGCGTTTGCCTTCGGAAGAATATCCGGAAGGGATTGGACAGTTTTTGTAGTCCTGTTGCTTTTAAGGTGGGGGATGGTGCCAATATCAAATTCTGGTTTGATACTTGGTGTGGGGGGGCTCCTTTAAAAGATGTCTTTCATGAATTATTCGGTATTGCCAGTAATAAGGAATCTTCTGTGGCTGAGCTTTTATCTTCCTCAGGGGATGGTTTCCATTGGAGTGTTAATTTTGTTCGTCCGGTACAAGACTGGGAATTGGAGTTGGTGGTCACCTTTTTGGATTTGATTTATTCTGGCTTGGTGAGAGGGAACGGAGTGGATCAATTATGCTGGAAACCTTCTGCCAGTGGGGTTTTTGATGTTAAATATTTTTATAAGGTTTTGTGTTCTTCCACCCATTCTTTTTTTCCCTTGGAAACCTTTATGGAGGCTAAAGGTGCCAACAAAGGTTATTTTCTTCATGTGGACAGCAGCTTTGGGGCATATTTTATTTACAGATAATTTACAGAAACTCAGAGTAGTTTCATTGGATTGGTGTTGCACGTGCAAGAAGGATGGGGAGTCCATTGATCATTTATTGTTACTTTGTCATATAGCTAGAGTTGTGGAATATGGTATTTTCTTTATTTGGGGTTCATTGGGTTATGCAATGCCATGTTGTGGATCTTCTAGCAAGCTGGTTTTATAAATGTAGCAGATGTAAGTCCTTGGTGATTTGGAGTAAGATTCCTCATTGTATTATGTGGGGTATTTGGTGGGAGAGGAATACTTGTACTTATGAAGGATGTGAGAGATCAACTCATGATATGAAGTTGTTTTTCCTTTGAACTTTGCTAGAGTGGAAAAATGCTTCAGGTGTTTTTACTTTTAATTCTTTGACAGATTTGTTAGATGGTTGTTCTTTCTTTGTTTTATAGTTTTAACTTTTTTTCTGTTCCTATTGCACTGCCTGTGTGCTTTGGTTTTTGTTATTGTTTTCTTTTTTCAATGAAGTTATATTACTTATCAATAAAATATGAAGGCTTGGGAATAGCATACTGCGAATACATGATGAGCTCTGGTCTATCTTTAGGACAATGCTTCTTCTGGGTTTGGCAAATAGCATTTCATCCCACACACACCAAACCAACCCACCACACACCACCCCCCCC